>NC_057387.1:92037607-92337607 GCF_019320065.1 Cervus canadensis
TGAAAATGGCTATTCTACCCAAAGCAATCTATAGATTCAATGCAATCCCTATCAAGCTACCAACGGTATTTTTCACAAATACGAACAAATATTTCACAATTTGTATGGAAATACAAAAAACCTCGAATAGCCAAAGTAATCTTGAGAAAGAAGAATGGAACTGGAGGAATCAACCTGCCTGACTTCAGACTCTACTACAAAGCCACAGTCATCAAGACAGTATGGTACTGGCACAAAGACAGAAATATAGATCAATGGAACAGAATAGAAAGCCCAGAGATAAATCCACGAACCTATGGACACCTTATCTTCAACAAAGGAGGCAAGGATATACAATGGAAAAAAGACAACCTCTTTAACAAGTGGTGCTGGGAAAACTGGTCAACCACTTGTAAAAGAATGAAACTAGAACACTTTCTAACACCATACACAAAAATAAACTCAAAATGGATTAAAGATCTAAATGTAAGACCAGAAACTATAAAACTCCTAGAGGAGAACATCGGCAAAACACTCTCCGACATAAATCACAGCAAGATCCTCTATGACCCACCTCCCAGAATATTGGAAATAACTCTCATTTTTAAGCCCCAAATTCTAGCGTACCGACCAGTTCTGGGCAAAATCATAAAAGCAGCATAATTTTTGTGGCATCCTTACTGCCCACTACTGTATTAGTCTTCTTTGGGCCTACAGCCTTTGAACCCAGTTCTCATTCCCCCAGACCTAGTGTTCTGGCTCTAACCAAGGCTTCTTCAGGTATCATCATTCTCACCACTGTACTCGCTCTCTCCATTCATCATCATCACCAGCATGCTGTCAGAGTCAATGAGAATGTGTCCAACGGGAAGGGGAATAATGGGAATAGCTGATAAATAACTGATATAAAACTTCCCCAAAAGATTTCCCCTGATAATTAAAGACTACTAATGATCCAGTCAGGACTGTACTCAATGACTAGTTGCTTAGATCCACGTTTTAGTGAGAATCTAGGGATGATTTCCAGGACATGAAACCCATGCAGTTTAATAGGGCCCTGCACTTAGAAGAGCCTCAGGCTTGGCTTAATGCCCTGTTCTTGTCCTCTGGGGACCATACTAATTTTTGAGTAAGAGGCCTACATTTTCATTTTGTACTGGGCTTCTCAAGCTATGCAGTCAGTCCTGTAAGAAGTCATTTCAAAGGCAAAATAGAGCATTAAAGAAACAAAATCAAAATAAAACCACTGAGAAGGAGTTAAATTAAAAATGGCTACAGTATAGAAACCTTTACACTTGACAGCGGATTTTCACATGCATATACCTGTCTGGAAAGCCTAGACTACCCAGTGAAGCAACAAGTGCATGTGTGCATGCTCAGTCGCTTAGTCGTGTCTGACTCTATGTAACCCTATTGACTGTAGCCCTCCAGGCTCCGCAGTCCTTGGGATTCTCCAGGCAAGTATACTGGAGTTGGTTTTCATGCCCTTCTCCAGCAGATCTTCCTCACCCAGGGATCAAATCCTCGTCTCCTGCATCTTCTGAATTGCAGGTGGATTCTTTACCTGCTGAGCCATCAGGGAAGCCTAGAGGAACAAGGCAAGACCGTTACTATTATTCGAAGTCAGAAAGCCCTTCCTTCCCCTTACACTACCAAGTCCACTTCCTCTTTCCTTGCTGTGATAATTCTCCTCTTCCTCAGTGTTGTTTTTTTTTTTTTTTTTAATCTCAACCCCATCCCCTAAGTTTAGGACACTAATTTTAAGACCTTCTTAGACTATCCTCATTCTTTCATCAACATTTATTTTCTGTGTCCTAGGTTCTCAGGGCCCATGTCTAAATTTGTTAAACTCAAAAACCAAGATCTAATACAGTTACCCTTGAAAAACTCAGGGGTTAACACACATATAATTTAATGTCAGTCTTCCACATCTGTGATTCCTCTGCATCTGCAGATTCAACCAACCATGAACCATGCAGTACTCTGGTATTTACTATTGCAAAACATCCTTGTATAAGTGGACCCTTGCAGTTCAAACTATTATTGTTCAAGGGTCAACTGTATGTTAAAGGTTATTAGTAGCCAAATGTGACTTCTAGATCTTGTGATTGCACTCACCTTTTAAAGGTTCTCAAGTAGATGTGGGATCTCCACATTTTAGGCTTCTTGGGGTCTGTACAGCTTGGTCTGTTTGTTTAACTTATATGCAGAGTACATCATGTGAAATCCCGGGCTGGATGAATCACAAAGTGGAATCAAGATCGGTGGGATAAATATCAACAACCTCAGACATGCTGTTGGTAACACTTTAATGGCAGAAAATGAAGAGGAACTAAAGAGCCTCTTGATGAGGGTGAAAGAGGAGAGTGAAAAAGCTGGCTTGAAGCAACATTAAAAAAAGTAAGATCATGGCATCTGGTCCTGTCGCTTCATGGCATTTAGATAAGGAAAATGTGGAAACAGTGTCAGATTTCATTTTTCTTGGGCTCCAAAATCAATGCATGGATGGTGACTGCAGTCACAAAATTAAGACACTTGCTTCTTGGAAGAACAGCTATGACAAACCTAGACAGTTTATTAAAAAGCAGAGATATGACTTTGCCGACAGAGGTCTGTATAGTCAAAGCTGTGGTTTATCCAGAAGTCATGTATGGATGTGAGAGTTGGACCATAAAAAAAGTTGAGCGCCAAAGAACTGACACTTTCAAACTGTGGTGCTCCAGTAGACTCTTGAGAGTCCCTTGGACAGCAAGGAGATCAAACAAGTCAAACCTAAAGGAAATCAACCTTAAATATTCATTGGAAGGACTTATGCTTAAGCTGAAACTCCAATACTTTGGCCACCTGATTTGCAGAGCTGATTCATTGGAAAAGACCCTGATGCTCAGAAAAATTGAGGACAAGAGGAGATCTGGATGACAGAGGATGAGATGGTTCAATGGCATCACTGATTCAGTGGACATGAGTTTGAGCAGACTGTGGGATATAGTGATTAACAGAGAAGCCTGGCATGCTGCAGTTCATGGGTCATGAGGAGTCAGACAGGACTTAGTGACTGAACAACAACAACAGCTTGGCCACAACTCTTTGACGATTTGGGTCTTCCCTCAAACAACACAAAGTGTTTATATTCTAGACCTTTGCCAGAAACCACAGCCTCTACTCTCTACTCTTATCAAAATGGGTTACTTTGTTAAATGCTATAATACTTTGGGATGGTGTGCAGCCCATCCATTCCTCTATAAATTGTAGGAATTATTACCAAATCAAGATTTATCATCAGAAAATCATGTACTTGGACAAAATTGCTTTGAACCACTTTTTCTGATATCCAGTTGGCCTTTCACTTAGCATTTCATCTGGGACACCATAAAAAGCAGTCTGTGTTTGCTCTTAGGCACTTTACTGAGATTATTGGTCAAGACAGCTATCACTTTCCCTATTTAAGCCCCACATGGGCTCATTTGAGTGGAAAAAAACATTTTTTTTTTTTACTTCCTTAGTTGAGTTAAGGTAAGTTTCACACACAGAATATGTGTCTTTATTTTCACTGTGGGTGTCAGAAAGCTCAAAGCCAAATTCATGGTTTAACAATATCAACCTGTGGGCTAGGCACTGACGGCCTATCCCATTGTGTTGTTTCTGTTGACTCTGCTACTGCTAAGTTGCTTCAGTCGTGTCCGACTCTGTGCGACCCCATCCCTGGGATTCTCCAGGCAAGAACACTGGAGTGGGTTGCCATTTCCTTCTCCAATGCATAAAAGTGAAAAGTGAAAGTGAAGTTGCTCAGTCGTGTCCAACTCTTTGCGACCCCATGGACTGCAGCCTACCAGGCTCCTCTGTCGATGGGATTTTCCAGGCAAGAGTACTGGAGTTAGGTGCCATTGCCTTCTCCGTCTGTTGACTCTAGCTTTGACCTATTTTCTTAATCTTGATTTTTATATTGTGCCCTTTTATTTCACAATTTTATGGCTTAGATTTCCTTGGGTTGTTTCAAATCCTTTGTGGAATGAGGTGAGACAGAAAATTATACACATATACCTAGAAATACACAGTGTGGTTCTTGTATCAGGAACTGCTTCCATAGTCCAAAGGAAAAACCAAAGATGCAACTTTTAGGCACTAGAACCAGCTTGAAGATCAAATGATATTTGTGGCTGAAAAAGTAGTTCTTCCAAGTACAAGTCTTGGAGGAGTAGGGACTCTAATTTTCCTTTTAAAAGAGTGGTCCTGCCTTCTGAGTCTGGGTCAGAGCTGGATGGTGAAAAAAAAGCATTACCCAGAACTCAAAGCTGAGGAATTCAAGACCTGATCCTTCCACTCTCTTGCTCTGGATTATTGGCTTTAACACTTTATCTGGATTTTAGCTTCCAATATATCTAAAAATGTTTTAAAAACTATTTTCATGTTAAGATGCATTATATAACAATTTAATAAGGATGGTATTGATTTATCAGCTTTTCAGGAAAGAAAAGAAATACTATGCTGATTGTAAGACACAATTCCATTTCAAAGATAATGTAAAATGAAATAGAAAAAAATCTATTTTATCAAATAGATTTTTAAATCATAAAGCTACTTTCCTCATGGATTTTTTCTGACTGTCACAAGTAAGACATTAAATTAAAATGTGGATTTTAAAATGGTAAAATGCTACCCAAACATACGGAATATTACGCAAGGGAAACAGTACAAGGCGTCGATAATGCATCCTTCTCTTTTTCCAAATTCTGAATCTTAATTTTATCTTTTGAATAATTTTAATCTTCTTTTTAAAGATATGTCTAGAGGATAAGGAAACCCCTAGGTGAATGAAATATAGAGAGCTATCTTGTTGTTCCCTATGAGCTTGTACTTTCCAAAAGTTGAAAGTTTTCAGTGAGAATTTGGGGACCTCTGAAGGCAATGGACACTGTCAACTATAGAAGATGTTGAAAAGGGAATCTCATCATTGCAGAGTTGGATGTAACTGTTAGATCCAGTTAATATGCTTAGATTTAACTGCTTTTTATTTTGAAACAAAAATATTTTATGAAGCCAGAATGGTTATGCTTCATGGTTTACTGTGCAATGAAACTCCTTGAGAACTAAGTGCATGGTGTGAGAGGTCTCTAAATTTATTTCCAAGACTGCCCCCCGCCCCCCCAGTGTACTTCAGCACTTATTTTACTGAACTTCTTGTTCCTGACTGTGAGCCTCTGGAGGCCAAGGAACAAGTGTTTCTGTTTTAGGTTTTTGTTTTTGTTTTTTTCTCTGCCTTTTACATTTAGTTTAAACTGGGCAGACAAAGGAACTGTAATGGATTATTAATAATTAGCTGTAAAAGCTATGATTTGTTTGTGATAGGTCAAGTTCTCCACAACATGCTTTCCATTTATTTAATCTTCACAGCATATCAAATCAATGGCATAGTTAACTATTTTATTTAATGATGACAAACCAGAACCTCTGAAAAGTTCAGTGATTTCCCTGATTTTATGCAGCTTGGAATAAGAGGAGCTGAGATACAAACCTACATTTTTATGGCACCAAAAGCCATCCCTCTCTGAGGAGAGTAGTGGAGTAGGACAGAGGGGAGTTTTTCTAATACCAAGGCATCGTATCTGCTGATGATAGATTCCCTGTATTCTTAGAAGAACCAGTGGATGTTGAGGTGGCTAATATGGTGGGACGAGGGAAGAAGAGTAGTATTTAATTGTGCACATGCTACATGCTAAGAATTGTGTTAAGCTCTGTCATAGATGTTTTATAGTTTAATCTTCTCTATAATCTTCAGCAATAGCTATTCTTATTCCTCTTTTACTAAGGGAGAATTTGAATCTAAAAGGGGTTAAGCAGCTTACCCAAAGCAAGTAGCTGGCAAGTAGCGTAGTTAGGATTCAAATCAAGTGTTCATGATGACAAGGTCCATGCTCATTCCACTACATAATACTGGATAGTGATTGGAGAAACAGGGATGCACTTTCATACAGGCAAATGTGACCAGCAAAGGCAAAAAGGAGCAAGGAAGCGTATTTCAGTTCTTTAGAGATTCATTTTTTGGTTTCCAAGCTCTGGTTCATTTCATCCTTAAGGAAAATGGGTTCTGGATGTGACAATCAAAGCCTATAGCTATTTGAGAATGTGTCTGGGATGTAATCAAGGTGACCTTCCTGCAGTTTAATTTAAAAGAAGACCAAAGATCTTTAATGGTTATGTGTGGGCCAAATATTTATTATCCAGCCTTGCTTCATGCTGATCTAGTTAAGTTTTTTTTTTTTTTTCCCTGCCTGCCTTAAAAAGAAAAACAGAAAAAAACTAACTCAAATGTTTTGAAGCTACTTTTAAATTAGGAGGCAAGATTCCTTTTCACCCCTTACCTTAACAAAAATAAAGTTTCAAGGATTTCAAAGGAAAGTATGGGAGTATTGTTAGATTGGTCAATAGAAAACAACCCACATGTCTTGCTCAGCACTGTGTCAAAGGAGTATTTCTGAAATCTTTGACAGCCAAGCTTTTGCGCTGATTGAATGACCCTCAAGAAAGTGATCAGGAAGGAGTGAATTAAAAATATTGCCCAGAAATCAACTGATTTTTCAGTATAGTCACCTCCACTAACTCTGCTGGGAATAGTAAATATTTCTACTTTTTTAAGGACTCTGGGCTTGACTGTGCGGTGGGAGGTTTTCTTTTATGTTTATATTGTCTGTTGTTCATATTAACAATGTAGGAATCATTCGTCCAGGTAATCTTTACATGGGGCATGCATTTCCTTCTTCCATCCCTTTTTTGACAGCTCTCATGAGTATCATCATTCAAGGTAAAACCATGGCAAAATCCAGAGATTCTAACCTCTCTCCCTTGATGCTCATTTTCTATGCAACTTTGGCAATGTCACTACTATCTCAAATCACCAACCTTGACAAGAGAATCAGTTAGGAGAAACTTCAGCCATTCTAAAGCCTTTGAGATGGAACAAGGGATTGAGTCCACTGGGGCTGTTCTCAGGGGCAGTGGCAAGAAATGAAACTGAAAAAGTCAGTTGGAATCCATGTCATGGCATGAGTTTTGTCAAGAAGGCTTTCCTACTTTTATTTTTGTTGTATCTCTTTTGATAGCAAAGCCTGAGCTTTGCTTAGATGTTATAAAATGAGGAAAATGAGATGCTTCCCAGTAAGTTAGAACAATAAAAATTGAATTTTTATAAAGTTAAACTGATCATAAGAGAGATGTGAAAAATCATCTTTAAAAATGCTTTCAGACCCACAAGACTGACTGGTTAAATAATATATTTACAGGAGAACATGTTGACCCACAGTGGGTGATAATCCTGCATATCATAGAAAAGGGAGTTGTGCAGTAGTTCTGGGAGGGCCTCTGACTCAGAAGCTCTGAGATTTGAGTGCTCCTGTGGTTTTAAGCTGTTATGGTGGTGGGGGGTGGGGTGGGGGCAGGAAACTGCTTTAGGAGCTAACCATGGAGGCTAATGGAGGGACCACTCTATTGCAAAGGTTCTAGTGAGTATACCTGGAGAAGGAAATGGCAACCCACTCCAGTACCCTTGCCTGGAAAATCCCGTGGACAGAAGAGCCTGGTAGGCTACAGTCCATGAGGTCGCAAAGAGTCGGACACGATTAAGCGACTTCACTGCACTTTAGTGAGTATACAAAGCTCAATCTGATTTGTCATCTTTGAATCATCACTTTGCGGCTGGTACTGAGGGTGAGCTGACAAGACTATTTGACTAGCAAAGCAGACTTGAACCCAGATCTTGACTAGAGTGGCCTCTTCCCCTGCCTAGCTCTGTAAACTTGGGCAAGTACTTCACCTCTCTGCCACTCAGTTTTCTGACTGCCTGCCTAGCCTCACCTTTACCATTCTATGTCCTATTTTGCACTTCATCCTTCAAGGTTGCTGGACTGCTCTTTTTAACACCCTGTTTTCACCTGTGCTGCCCTGCCCTGCTCTAAGGGTAAATGCCACCTTGGCACCCTCTGTTGCTTTCCATCACCTTGAGTGCTGGTGCCTTCTAGGGTTCAGCACACATTTGCCAGTCTCTTGGCTACTGAACGTAACTGCCTCTACCAGCTGCCTCTGCAGCTAAATCTGCCTTCTCAGCTTTGATCCTAGAAATCAGTGGTCATTCCTAAGGTCCCACAATGCCTTTTGTAAATGACTGCTTAATTTCTCAGTCTTTTATCAGATAGCTGAAAGGACGTCATTTGAGGGAGAAAATACATGCAAATAGTACAATATCAGAGGACAAGAATGGTACTAGTAGGGAGACATGATATAAATATATATTATGACATTCCTAATAATTAATACTGTTAAAGAATGAATGAATTCCAGTATAAGGCAGTAAACTCCTTATCATTAGAGGTATTCAATCTGAGAATGAATGCTTACTGACTATGGAAAGTGGCTTTTTGCCCCAGTAGGAAGATCAGATTAGATGACCTTTAAGATCTCTTCCAGCAGAAAACAGCAAGGAGCTAAGAGAAACATAAGAAATTAAGAAAAGGTGGAAATAATACACAGAAGAACTATACAAAAAAGATCTTCGTGATTTGGATAACCACAATAGTGTGGTCACTAACCTAGAGCCAGACATTCTGGAGTGTGAAGTCAAGTGGGCCTTAGGAAGCATTACTATGAGCAAAGTTAGTGGAGGTGATGGAATTCCAGCTGAGCTATTTCAAATCCTAAATGATGATGCTGTTAAAGTGCTGCATTCAATACGCCCGCAAAATTAGATAACTGAGCAATGGCCACAGGACTGGAAAAGGTCAGTTTTCATTCCAATCCCAAAGAAAAGCAATGCCAAATAATGTTCAAACTACCATAAAGTTTTGCTCATTTCACATGTTAGCAAGGTACTGCTCAAAATCCTTCAGGCTAGGCTTCCACAGTACATGAACAAAGAATTTCCAGATGTACAAGCTGGATTTAGAAAAGGCAGAGGATTTTAAATGATGACCACTCTGACTGGTGTGAGGTGATACGTAGATTTGATTTGCATTGCTCCAATAATGAGCAATGTTGAGCATCTTTTTATGTGTTTGTTGGCCATCTGTATATTTTCTTTGGAGAAATGTCTGCTTAGGTCTTCTGCCCATTTTTTGATTGGGTTGTTTTTCTGGTATTGAGGTACATGGGCTGCTTGTATATTTTGGAGATTAATCCTTTGTTTGTTGTTTTGTTTACAATTATTTTCTCCCATTCTGGGGGGTCCTACAAACAATAAATGCTGGAGAGGATGTGGAGAAAAGGGAACCCTCTTGCCCTGTTGGTGGGAATGTAAACTGATACCACCACTATGGAGAACCGTATGGAGATTCCTTGAAAAACTAGGACTGGACTACCATATGGCCCAACAATCCCACCACAGGGGGTATAGTTTGAGAAAACCATACCTGAAGGAGCCGCATGTGCCCCAGAGTTCCTTTCCGTACTTTTTACAACAGCTAGGACATGGGAGCAGCCTAGATGTTCATCAACAGATGAACAGATACATATATACAATGAAATGTTACTCAGCTTTAAAAAAGAATGCATTTGAGTCAGTCCTAATAAGATGGATGAACCTAGAGCCTATTGTACAGAGTGAAGTGAGGTAGAAAGAGAAAAACATATATTGTATATACATGCATGTAGAATCCAGAAAGATGGTACTGATGAACCTATTTGCAGGGCAGCAGTGGAGACGCAAACATAGAGAACAGACTTGTGGACACAGTGTGGGAGGGAAGGGGTGGGGTGGACTGAGAGAATAGTATGGACACATATACATCACCATATGTAAAAGAGCTGCCAGTGGGAATTTGGTGTGTGATACAGGGAGCTCAGGGTTCCCCTGGTGGTTCAGCTGGTAAAGAATCCGCCTGCAATGTGAGACCTGGGTTCGATCCCTGGGTTGGGAAGATCCCCGGGAGAAGGGAAAGGCTACCCACTCTAGTATTCTTGCCTGGAGAATTCCATGGACTGTGTAATCCATGGCATCACAAAGAGTCAGACATGGCTGAGTGACTTTCATTCACAGGGAGCTCAACCTGGTGCTCTGTGACAACCTAGAGGGGTGGAATGGGGTGGGAAATGGGAAGGAGATTCAAGATGGAGGGTATATATGTATACCTGTGTCTGATTCATGTTGATGCATGGCAGAAACCAACACAATATTGTAAAACAAATATTCTGTAGTAAAAAATTTTTTTAAAAGAAAAGGCAGAGGAACCAGAGATCAAATTGCCAACATCCACTGGATCTTAGAAAAAGGAAGGGCGCTCCAGAAAAACATCTACTTCTGCTTCATTGACTACACCAAAGCCTTTGACTGTGTGGATCACAACAAACTATGGAAAATTCTTAAAGAGATGGGAATACCAGACCACCTTACCTGTCTCCTGAGAAACTTGTATGCAGGTCAAGAAGCAACAGTTAGAGCTGTACATGAAACAATGGACCAGTTCAAAATCGGGAAAGGAGTACGTTAAGGCTGTGTATTATCACCCTGTTTATTTAACTTATATGCAGAGTACATTATATGAAATGTTGGGCTAGATGAATCACAAGCTGGAATCAAGATTGCCTGGAGAAATATCAACAGCCTCAGGTATGCGGATGATATCACTCTAATAGCAGAAATCAAAGAGGAACTAAAGAGCCTGTTAATGAAGGTGTAAGAGGAGAATGAAAGGCTGGCTTAAAATAGATGGGGAAAAACTGGAAACAGTGGCAGATTTTATTTTCTTGGGCTCCAAAATCACTGTGGACAGTGACTGCAGTCACACAATAAAAAGACACTTGCTCCTTACAAGAATAGCTATGACAAACCTAGACAGTATTAAAAAACAGAGACATCACTTTGCCAACAAAGGTCCATATAGTCAAAGCTATGGTTTTTCCAGTATCATTTATGGATGTGAGAGTTGGACCATAAAGTAGGCTGAGTACGAAAGAATTGATGCTTTTAAATTGTGGTGTTAGAGTAGACTCTTGGGAGTCCCTTGGATAGCAAGGAGATAAAACTTTAGTCAATCCTAAAGGAAATCAACCCTGAATATTCATTGGAAGGTCTGATGCTGAAGCTGAAGTTCCAATAATTTGGTTGCCTGATACCAAAATCCTACTCATTGGAAAAGACCCTGATGCTCGGAAAGCTTGAGGGCACGAGCAGACAGGGATGACAGAGGATGAGAGGTTTAATAGCATCACCGACTCAATGGACATGAGTTTGGGCAAACTCCAGGAGATAGAGAGAAGACAGGGAGGCCTGGCATGCTGCAGTCCATGAGATCTCAAAGAGTCAGACACCGCTTAGTGACTGAATAAGAGCAACCAACACTTTCGTCCTGGGCTTTTACTGTTACTTCAATAGATGAATAGGTTTGGAAGTGACAAATGGCAGGACCAAAAGCTATAATACAGTCACTAAAAACTGAAGCAGACAATTTCAGAAAACATCACTGTTGACACATGTAATTGAACGGTAGTAACTAAGCTTTTGTTGATTCATTCATTATTCAGTCACCTTTTGTTGAATGCATGTTATGTTCCAGGCACAATTCTTTACACTGGAGATTCAAGAAGAAAGATTCAGCCCCAGCCACCAAAAGAGTATGGGCCAGTGATGAAGCCACCTATGTAAGCAAATTAATAAGATAAAATGAGATCAGTACTACAAAGGAAAGGCAAATCAAGTGTGGCAGAAGGAGAGAGAATGATTTCTTGGATAAGTTGGGGATAGTTTCAGAGAGGAGTTGGATTTTGACCCATGAGAGATTTAAACAAGATAAGAAATGGGAGCTAGTTATGCATTTTCCAAGCAGAATAACAACTTTACCAAAGGTATTGGGATGCAAAAGAGAAAAGTATGTTTGGGGAAAAAATAGAGAAAAGAAGTTAGATAAAGTGAAGAAAGAGAAAGGCAGATACTCAGGCTAAATGAGGGGAGGCAAGATTCTGCCAAAAAACTTTAAACATCACATGCATTGTAACGTCAGATTATAAAGTATGTGGCTAGCCCCAAACAGGGACTTACCTGGCTCCTAGCTCAGCTGGCATAGAATCCACTTGTAATTCAGGTGACACCAGTTCAATTCCTGGGTCAGGAAGTTCCCTTGGAGAAGGGATAGGATACTCACTTCAGTATTCTTGGGCTTTCCTCATGGCTCAGATGGTAAAGAATCTGCTTGCAATGTGGGAGACCTGGGTTTGATCCTTAGGTTGGAAAGATCTCCTGATGAAGGCATGGCAACCCACTCCAATATTTTTGCCTGGGGAATCCCCATGGACAGAGGAGCCTGGGAGGCTACAGTCAATGGCGTTGCAAAGAGTCAGACATGACTAAGCGACTAAGCACAGCACAGAGCAGACACGAAATAACAGTTGTTCCTCCCTCCTGCTTTTTCCTTCCCTGTTCATGGATGCCCAGATGGGTTAAAGGAGGGACCAAAGTCATTACTCTCCAAGGTCTGACCACGGCATATGCTCTACAAATAATGTTTTGCTCTGGCTTATGATTGCCAACACTGCAGAACCCTGTTAAGAGGGATATTGTATGAGAGGTTTATATACTGTAGGTGCTTACCCCCAGTGAACAGGCTAAAGACTCAGGGAGAGTCATAAGATTATTGCAAAGGGGTCTCAAATTCAGATGTGGCTAGGTACTCACTATCTGTACACTGACCAACAGTGCCTCTCACAAAGATGTGGATCAAATGGACATCATTGCTGTTGTGATTAATAAAATGAACATTCATTTGAAAGCTTCATTGAATTAATTGTAACTTTTGCCATTTCATAGTTCTTGAGTAAAATGGCGAATACGATTTTGTGAAAATTTGAGGAAAGTTTTATCATTTCACAGTTCCTCATCTTTGCAAACATTCACAACCAGTAGTCTAATTGGGAGAGATTTAAGTTCAAACCCTGTCTTTGCCACTTAGCCCTGTACTTCTCACATTGTATTGTAATTTAGTTAGTGTGAGTGTCTCCTTCATTGTAGGCTTCTCAGAATCAGATGTGGCAAAAATATCATATTCATCTCTTGCCTCCAGAACCTAGAATTTATAGTGGCAAAGAAATAGCAGTAGGTATACACCTGCAGAGCTCAGCTGCTGTGTACTGAGTCTACCTTCCATATGGCCTTGGGTAAATTATGTAAGCACCACGAACCTTAGTTCCCTCACAATAAATTTGAGATAATGACACATTATATTGAAAAATAGCTGTGAGGTTGTAGCAGTTAAATACATACGCATATATAAAACAGGACCAGCAAAGAGTCTGACACATTGCAGATGCTAAAAAAAATGCTGCTGATTTTCCTTTCTCCTTTCTTCAGCATTTGATTAAGGGTAGTTGTGATTTTTTTTCATCAAGGAAGTTGCATTTTCATGTTTGCACTTTGGAGTCCCTATCAATGAAACAGTGAATAAGAAGCTTGGGTCAGGAGGAGGAAGAAGTTGGGTGAGCAGGGAGAAGAGGGGCTATTGCCCACAGAGAGGCAAGTGAAAGGACTCTTAATACTTCAGTGATACAAGGAGAGACGAGGAAGCTTGGGCAAAGACAGTGGAGATGAAGACAGAGAAGAGACAAAACCAGGAAAAGTAATGTTTTAGGGTGATGGTTTCAGATAACAGAGCTCCATGGCAGTGAATTGTTTCATATGGTTTACTTACAAGGAGCACATTATGTCTGGAGCTGGGCAAATAGGGGGACCTCTCTGAAGAGTCCAAATTGATGGAGGTTCTTCCTTGAAGTTAGATATGGAGGGAGCTCCTGCAGAAGACAGCAAAAATGGCCCATGAGGAAGGGCCAGAAGTACCATAAACCTTGGGGTACAAAGGGAAATGGTCCTGAGAATGTTTTGGAATCCTGACTGAATTTTGGCAGTTTGCATACCATCCCCTATTTTTAGATGTAGAAGTGTAATATCAACCAGGAAAAAAAAAAGTTTGTCTTTGAGGAATTTCATCTATCTCCTGTTGCCCATATAATTGAGGCTGTTGAAGTACCCGTGAGAGTGACCATCTGATATGTAAAGGAGGGATATTCAGAAGTTGTTAAAGGGCTTATCCTAAATTCGGGGCCCTTTCACCCAGCCCAGGCCTACATACCTCCCTTGTTTCCTACTTCGTGTCTCCACTTGAAAAATGATCTGGAAAAAAAAAATAATAATAAAAAAAAATAAAATTAAAAAAAAAATGATTTTGAAAAGTAGTGTACAAACCGATCAATCATGCAAACAAGGCCAAACTCCCACAGAGCACATAAGGAACAGAACAAAGATTATTTTTGTCTGTCTAGTTAGGATTTGCATATGCTGGAATATTTCTGACAGGTTTCTTGTGGCTCTCCTGAGAGAAAAAAAAAATCACGAATCTACATATAAGCAGAAGATGAGGAAAGTGGAGAAAAATAGAGTGAAGTTCTTTACTTTCTGAAGTTTCTATTACAATAGTTATGTGACACTCAACATACAAAATGGCAGTGATGGTGTCTCTTGTTAATAACTTTAGACAAATGAGAAAAAAAATATATTCCTCTTTGTCTTGATAGGAAAGAGGCTGAGAATTGCTTTTTATCAACCTTCAGAAATGTTTCGACAACAAATATATTTGACGCTGCCTTTATCCCTCCCCTACCTTCAGTCTCAAGGCTTTCAGGTTAAGACTCTATGCCAATCTAATTCCAAACAGGAGGCTTATTACTTGTCTCAGACTTCCAGCATATGGTGTCTAATTTAGTCCTCAATATGTCTAGGCATGATGCTAGGTGCCAGCAATTTGCCTGATCATGGAGAGCCTTTCTGTACCACAAGCAACTGGACTTCTTCCTCAGTTTCACTGTCTAGTGCTCTATATTTCCCTCTGAAAGTGAAAGTGTTAGTCATTCAGTTGTGTCCAATTCTTTGTGACCCCATGGACTGTGTAGCCTGCCAGGACTATCTGACTATGGAATTCTCCAAGCAAGAATGCTGGAATGTGTAGCCACCTCCTTCTCCAGGGGGGTCTTCCTGATGCAGGGGTCAAACCCGGGTCTACCCCATTTCAGGCAGATTCTTTACCATCTGAGCCACCAAGACTAGGACTGGATAAGACCGGTGCTCAAGTCTGAATCCCAGCTTGCTTGACTGGAGTTCTGATACCCAAGTTAAGTCAATCACATCCCCCAGAGAGGTAGAATCTTCTCTCTGCACCACCCTGAATGAATTAATTTCCCAGGATATTTACTTCCTGCTTGATTCTAGCCTCACCTGCTACTTGGATCCCACATCCATGCCACTTGCTTTCAGTGGGTCCCTGGGACAAATTCTGCTTCACTCAGCCTGACCCCATCTTGGCATTGTGCCTTGGGTGGTAAGTAGGTAAGTGGGTGATTCCACAACCTCGTTCCCTCCTGTTCTTTGTCTCCTCTAGTTCTCCATTGGCCAGCATCACTGAGTTCTTCCCCAAACAAATTTTGAGCCCTGCCATGGGCCACTCTGGACACACCCCTATAATTATAAGTTCACACACTGTACTAAATTTGTTTATGTGTCTGTCTCCCCGGCTAGGGGTTTCCCAGGTGGCTCAGTAGTAAAGAACCCACCAGCCAGTGCAGAAGATGTTGGAGATGTGGGTTCAATCCCTGGGTCAGAGAGATCCTCTGGAGGGGGAAATGGCTACCTGCTCCAGTATTCTTAGCAGAAAAATCCCATGGACAGAGGAGCCTGGTGGGTGGGCTTCAGTCCATGGGGTCGCAAAGAGTCAGACACAAGAGTGACTGAGCACTCTTCAGCTAATTTTAAACTCTGAACTGGGAGTCTTATTGATTGCTCTGCTTCCAGGAGGAAAAAATAGAAGCTTAATACATGGTTATTAAACTGAGTTGAACTTAGAAGCTTGATTAAAGGTGCTTAGTGTACAAAGTAAATGAAACCCCAAGCTCCTGAGGCTCACATTCAGGTTGAGGACTTGTCTCCTGTGGCTGCTCACTGTGCCAGATGTGATCAGGCTTCTATGTCTAATCTGAACAGAAAACCTCAGAATACAGAGTTAGAGAGAACCTTGTGAATTACAGAAGACAGAGAGCCCTTTCGAAGGAAGTGTGTACACTGATCTGTCCAGATGTAAAACCTCTTAATTTCCTCAAAGCTTCAAGGTACTTAAATTTCTGAGATACATTTCAGAACGGTCACATTAATCAGGCATCAGCATTCTGCTGCCCATCAAAAAAGCAAACTTACAGTACATGTGAAGATAAAGGGACATATCTGATACATATCTTGTACAGCTTATAAATAATTGTAGTAATTATCATATTATAACACTAGTAGTATTACGTATGGGGATGCTAATTGCCACACTGTATTTTATATGTTTACATCATCCCTCATTACTAAGGGACAATGTTCAAAATAGGTAAAGTGTAGTACATTCTAAGTTTTGAAAGAATAAATGACATTTCACACAAAAATTATAAATTTAGGATGTGGGGAAAAAATGAGACTGTATCTTTAATTTTATAAAATGATAGAATAATTATTAAAGTTAACTGCTTTTGTTATCTCCTGTTTTAAAAAAATGGAGCCCTACTAGAACGTGAATAAAGAAAGGAAAAATATTCACCTTATTAATTGTAACCGAGTTGCCATGAATTAATAGAAAAATCACTTATAAGTTTCCAAGTCACCAAGAACCAAAGGCAACATTGTAGGCTACATAGTTCTTATTGTCAGAAAAGAATGATGTCCCTTATTGTCAGAAAGAAACATACTAATTCCTCGGGGAGTAACTTTTTTTTTTTTTTTCACCTGAGGGAAATTTCTTATATAGGACTTCCTCCAGGGCCAAATTAAGCAACATAATTGTTACCTCAGGGAGTCAGCCTGTGGCAAAAACAAGGATAAATGGTCTTCAGTGATCTGAAGAGATGTGGACCATCTCTGAACTAACAGTTTCCTATAAAGAGGGTTTGTTTTCCTTGTCTTGATTTCAGTTCAGTTCAGTCACTCAGTCGTGTCCGACTCTTTGTGACCACATGGACTGTAGCACACCAGGATTCCCTGTCCATCACCAACTCCCAAGGCTTGCTCAAACTCAAATACATTGAGTTGATGATGCCATCCAACCATCTCATCCTCTGTTGTCCCCTTCTCCTCCTGCCTTTAATCTTTTCCAGCATCAGGGTCTTTTTGCCATCAGTCAGTTCTTCGCATCAGGTGGCCAAAGTGTTGGAGTTTCAACTTCAGCATCAGTTTTCCAATGAATATTCAGGACGGATTTCCTTTAGGATTGACTAGTTTGATCTCCTTGCAGTCCAAGAGACTCTCAAGAGTCTTCTCCAACACCATAGTTCAAAAACATTAATTCTCTGGTGCTCGTCTTTCTTTATGAAACTCTCACATCCATACATGACTACTGGAAAAACTATAGCTTTCACTAGATGGACCTTTGTTGGCAAAGTAATGTCTCTGCTTTTTAATATTCTGTCTAGGTTAGTCAAAACTATTCTTCTAAGGAGCAAGCGTCTTTTAATTTCATGGCTGTAGTCACCATCTGCAGTGATTTTGGAGCCCAGGAAAATAAAGTCTTTCACTTTTTTCATTGTTATCCATTTATTTGCCATGAGGTGATGGGACCAGATGCCATGATCTTAGTTTTCTGAATATTGAGTTTTAAGTCAACTTTTTCACTCTCTTTCACCTTCATCAAGAGTCTCTTTAGTTCTTCTTCACTTTCTGCCATAAGGGTGGTGTCATCTGCGTATCTGAGTTTATTGATATTTCTCCCAGCAATCTTGATTCCAGCTTGTGCTTCATCCAGCCCAGCATTTTGTATGATGTATTCTGCATAGAAGTTAAATTAGTAGGGTGACAATATACAGCCTTGACGTACTCCTTTCCTAATTTGGAACCAGTCTGTTGTCCCTGTCTAGTTCTAACTGTTGCTTCTTGACTTGCATACAGATTTCTCAGGAGGCAGGTAAAGTGGTCTGATATTCCCGTCTCTTTAAGAATGTTCCACAGTTTGTTGTGATCCACATAGTCAAAGGCTTTGGCATAGTCAATAAAGCAGAAGTAGATGTTTTTCTGGTACTCTAGAAAGAGTTCTATTGTAAGAGTTATCACATTACAAAGTAGTTAACTCTTTACTTGTCTTCCTCACTACACTAACAGCTTCATCCATGGGGGACTGTGTTATATATGATCAGTAAATGACAAAGAGTGAAGGTTTAATATTTTCCTTGAGATAGCAACAGCAATAACAGCAATTACTACTATTTCTACTATATGTTGATTTTTTTCTGGTTAATAAGAAGTGTGCATACACATACAGAATTTCATTTTCATAAAACTCTATATTATCATTATTATCCCTATTTTACAGATAAAATAAGTACAGAGTTCTGTGACTCTGTAGATACAACCAGTTGACTTAATTTCCCTCACAACCTTTTTATTTCATATGTGTCTGTGTGTGTTAGTCGCTCAGTTTTGTCTGACTCTTTATGACCCCCTGGACTATAGCCCCACCAGTTTCCTGTCCACAGAATTCTCCAGGCAAGAATACTGGAGTGGGTTTCCATTCCCTGCTCCAGGAGATCTTCTTGACCCAGGGATCGAACCTGAGTCTCCTGCATTGAAGGCAGACTCTTTGCCATCTCAGCCACCAGGGAAGCCCTTTATTTCATATGGCTTTGAATAAAAGTAAATTTTAGTCTATTCTTTCTCTTTTCATCGAATTTTGAAATGGTGGGTTGACTGTGGGTGAATAAGAACTGTCTTTGTAACTCAACTGCTTATTTCTGTAACTGAAATATTTTCTCAACACACAAATGGAAAATAAGAGAGACATCTCAGATAGAGTATGATCATCCTATGACAGCAATGAAAAGACTGCTAATAAAAACAGTAGTCATTTTAAAAGCAATTACATGGATTGGATGAAATGTTGTTGCTTTTGTGTTTCTGAGAGACATCTTTCCTGTGTTCTGGGGAGGTACTTGGGCCACAAGCTGGACACCATTTGGCAGGGTACTTTGAAATGATAGGTGGAAAATTCATTTTCTAAAGAGGAAAGAGCAATAGCTAGATGGGAGGGAAAGAATATTATGTTGCTATTTCCACAGCCCTAGTTGAAATAAAACAGTGTAAAATAGCATTTCCAGTGTAGAAAAGCAATATATTTTCAAATAACTTCAGCAAGACAAAGACAAAGCAAAGGGTAGAATTATAACCAGATAGGACTTGTGGCGGGGCTATCTAGAGTCATTATGTATTTAAAGAATTTTCTTGGCCCACCTCATCTTCAGTACTTGTGTAAGTTCCTCCAAAGCTATTTCATAAGGGAGGGGGTAGCATTTACATTCATTAAGCCAGCATGAACAGTAAGACTTTTGCCTGAGATTTTTAGGAAAATTTTAAAATGCTTAGTGCATCTTAGAGTAGTTAGAGATAGGGGATTTTTTAAGCTATCTTATCTTTATCTAATAAGGTCTCCTAAGGCTAAAAAAGCTTATTAAGGCATACAGAAAAATTTGAGGCAGTTTATTAAAAACACATTTGCACGAATTTCTGAAGTGTGCTGCTATTGTTTGTCGAGGTTGTGAGGTAAAAGCCTCTTGCAATGTGTATGGAAATGGGATACATAAAATCCCCTGTTTAGCAAAACAAGTGACACATGCTCTTCTCAGTATAGTGAAATAATCTTAGGATTCAGAGTCAGTTTTGTGATCAAATACTGATGTAACTTAGTAACTTCATGACCTGCAGCAGATATTCACTTTGTCCACATATAACTGGGAATCAGTTCAGTTGCTCAGTCGTGTCCGACTCTTTGAGACCCCGTGGACCACAGCACGCCAGGCCTCCCTGTCCATCTCCAACTCCCAGAGTTTACTCAAACTCATCTCCATTGAGTCAGTGATGCCATCCAACCATGTCATCCTCTGTCATCCCCTTCTCCACCTGCCTTCAATCTTTCCCAGCATCAGGGAATAATAATAACTAATTCCTAGGGTCTTTTTAAAAAAGAGATTAAATGAGACCATGTGTGCACAGTAATGTTAAGCATAGGGGTCTAGACAACATAAATACTCAATAAAAAGTAGCTTAGTCTAGACACCCGGCCATCTCAAACTGAATAATGATCTGAAAAAAAAAAAAAAGTTATTTTGAAACCTATGGATGAATGGGGTCTCATTGCCACACATTTGGCCGCCTAATCAATCTATGTCTTTCACTTCCAACCTGGATATGAATGGAGGTCACTTTTTGCTTAGGAATTATTTATTGAGCACATCCTATGTTTTCAGTTCAGTTCAGTCACGCAGTCGTGTCTGACTCTTTGAGACCCCAAGGACTGCAGCATGCCAGACCTCCCTGTCCATCTCCAACTCGCAGAGTTTACCCAAACTCATGTCTATTGAGTCAGTGACGCCATCCAACCATCTCATCCTCTGTCATCCCCTTCTCCTCCTGCCCTGAATCTTTCCCAGCATCAGAGTCTTTTCAAATGAGTCAGCTCTTCATATCAGGTGGCCAAAGTATTGGAGTTTCAGCTTCAACATCAATCCTTCCAGTGAACATCTAGGACTAATCTCCTTTAGGATGGACTGGTTGAATCTCGTTGTAGTCCAAGGGACTCTCAAGAGTCTTCTCCAGCATCACAGTTCAAAAGCATCAATTCTTCAGTGCTCAGTTTTCTTTATAGTCCAACTGTCACATCCATACATGACTACTGGAAAAACCATAACCTTGACTAGACAGACCTTTTTTGACAAAGTAATGTCTCTGCTTTTTAATATGCTGTCTAGGTTGATCATAACTTTCTTTCCAAGGAGCAAGGGTCTTTTAATTTCAAGGCTGCAGTCACCATCTGCAGTGATTTTGGAGCCCGGAAAAATAAAGTCAGTCACTGTTTTCACTGTTTCTCCATCTGTTTGCCATGAAGTGATGGGACCAGATGCCATGATCTTAGTTTTCTGAATGTTGAGATTTAAGCCAACTTTTTCACTCTCCTCTTTCACTTTCATCAAGAGGCTCTTTAGTTCTTCTTCACTTTCTGCCATAAGGGTGGTGTCATCTGCATATCTGAGGTTATTGTTCTTTCTCCTGGCAGTCTTGATTCCAGCTTGTGCTTCATCCAGCCCGGCATTTCTCATGATGTACTCTGCATATACGTTAAATAAACAGGGTGAAAATATACAGCCGTGGCATACTCTTTTTCCTATTTGGAATCAGTCTGTTGTTCCATGTCCCGTTCTAACTGTTGCTTCCTGACCTGCATACAGGTTTCTCAAGAGGCAGATCAGGTGGTCTGGTATTCCCATCTCTTTAAGAATTTTCCACAGTTTATTGTGATCCACACAGTCAAAGGCTTTGACGTAGTCAATAAAGCAGAAATAGATGTTTTTCTGGAACTCTCTTGCTTTTTTGATGATCCAGCAGATATTGGCAATTTGATCTCTGGTTCCTCTGCCTTTTCTAAAACCAGCTTGAACATCTCGAAGTTCACAGTTCATGTACTGCTGAAGCCTGGATTGGAGAATTTTGAGCATTACTTTACTAGCGTGTAAGATGAGTGCAATTGTGCGGTAGTTTGCGCATTATTTGGCATTGCCTTTCTTTGGGATTGGGATGAAAATTGACCTTTTCCAGTCCTGTGACCACTGCTGAGTTTTCCAAATGTGCTGACATATGGAGTGCAGCACTTTCACAGCATTTTTTAGGATTCGAAATAGCTCAACTGGAATTCCATCACCTCCACTAGCTTTGTTCGTAATGAAACTTCCTAATGCCCACTTGACTTCACATTCCAGAATGTCTGACTCTAGGTGAGCGATCATACCATCATGATTATCTGGGTCATGAAGATCTTTTTTGTACAGTTCTTCTGTGTATTCTTGCTACCTCTTCTTAATATCTTCTGCTTCTGTTAGGTCTGTACCATTTCTGTCCTTTATTGAGCCCATCTTTGCATGAAATGTTCCCTTGGTATCTCTAGTTTTCTTGAAGAGATTTCTAGTCTTTCCCATTCTATTGTTTTCCTCTATTTCTTTGCACTGACCACTGAGGAAGGCTTTCTTATCTCGCCTTGCTATTCTTTGGAACTCTGCATTCAAATGGGTATATCTTTCCTTTTCTCCTTTGCTTTTCTCTTCTCTTCTTTTCACAGCTATTTGTAAGGCCTCCTCAGACAGCCATTTTCCTTTTCTTAGGTCCTGAGAATACATACAGTAGCCATACACTGGGAGTACCAAGTATTCTTATGACGCTTATCCTCACACATGGATCATTGTACCGGCCTTCTGATTGGTTCTCCTGCTTTCAATTTCTCCGCTAAACTCTGTTCTCCACCTACTGTTAGCATGAATTTTCCAAAATACAAATCATGTCATGTTGATCCTCTTCGGAAAACCCAGTCAGATTTCTTCACCTGCAGGAGTAAATTTCCTATTTTTAGATATGACAAAGTCTTGATCAACTGTTTCCAGCTGATCACTTCTGCATCATCTCTATCTTGTTCTCACTGGGCAACCTGCCCTTCCCTGATTATGCCCTGTCCTTGCAGTAGTCTTGTTGTTGTTGTTTAGTTGCTAAGGTAACCAACTCTTTTGTGATCCCTGTGGACTGTACCCACCGATCTCCTCTGTCCTTGGGATTTATATGTCCCATGTCCATGGAGTGAGTTGCCTTTTCCTCCTCCGAGGGTTCTTCCTGATCCAGGGATTGAGCACACATCTCCTGCATTGGTGGGTGGGCTCTTTACCGCTGAGGCACCAGGGAAGCCCCTCAGTGGTCTTACCTCTGCAGATTACTCATTAACAGACAAGGCGTCCCAGGTGGCACTAGTGGTAAAGAACTTGGCTGCCAGTGCAGGAGATGGAAGAGATGTGGGTTTGATCCCTCGGTTGGGAAGATCCCCTGGAGAAGGGCATGACAACCCACTCCCAAGTATTCTTGCCTGGAGAATCTCATGGACATAGGAGCCTGGCGGGCTATAGTCCATAGGGTCACACAGAGTCCGACACAACTGAAGTGACTTAACACACACAGACTAGGCTAGGCTTTGTTGTTCCTTTAAAGCAATATTCTTTATTTATACTTCCATTATTACATATCTTTTGTTATATAAATATAATAGAGTGTTAAGAATAAGGGAGAGAAGATCCTGCTCCACCATCGTCCACCCCTCACTGGACTTTGATACCCACACCTGGGGCCTTTGTTGTAAACTTGACATTGATAGAGGTTCAGGAGAGAGTGTCTAGAATTGGAAGTGGAAATATTTCCGTTAACTAAAACATTTTTTCAGGAAGAAACTAAATCTGGACAATAGAAAGTTGCTATTTCATCTGTATGGTTCCTTTGATCTTTGACTTAAAAACATGATCTAAGTTTCATTTCAAACTTATTTACCTGATATAAGATTGAGATGATATACATTTTATTTCTTAAAGAGGTCATAAATACCTAAAGTTAATTTCACAATTTTTTGTTTGAATTCTCTTAAAATATAAAACTAACAAACACTTTAAATTACTGGAATATATGTGTTAGTTAAAATGGTTTCCAAGGTCCCAGGCAACTTTCCAAGGTCCCCATGGCTGAGCTTGCTGCTTGTTCTTCACATGCCCTGGCATTCTTCCCACTAAGACTGTCTGCCTAGTTATTCCACCCAGTGCTGACTCACTCCCTGCTTCTGGTAATGAAGAGCCTCTTTATCTGTTTTTCTTGGAAAATTGCTTCAGGTTTAGAAGGTATACGTGTGTATTTGTGAATGTGTGTGCCTGCACATATGTGTGGGTCCACCAGGAGCTGAGTTCTGACATATCACGAATACATTTTTCTCCTTGGAAACCAAATTAGGCATGACCCTGTTCCAGGTTTCTTTGGAATAATAACTTGAACTAACTTTATTTTTATAGCTTAAGTAAATCTGCTCATTACTCATAAAACCAGCAGCCCCGTGGGAAATATACACTGTGGTAAGATGAGAAGAGAAAGATCTCTAGGGGTGACACCAAACTCTTGGATCCCACCTCTATTTAGGCAATACCCAAGAATGAATCTTCTCTGAGATAAGCATCACATGGCCTTGGGACAGCTTGTCCTACAAAATCTGTCTTGAAATCCTCTAATTTCTAATTCTTTGATTTCTATTATCCAAGAGCTGCTTGCAAGGCTAGAGAAGATGTGGGCAGAGAGATAATGGGGGGCATGGCTGATGGGATTTTAGGGGTCAACCAAGGCACCCTGAGAAGAACCAAAATCCTCACAATTATTACTGAGAAGAAATAAATAATTAGTTAAACATTATAAATCAGGAGAGAAAGTCTGGGATTTTAAAGTCAGAATGATGATCATTTTGAATCTTCGCTTTACCACTTGCTACCTGTGTGATTTGGGGCAAGCTATCCAATCTATACTAGCCCCAGTTTCCTCATCTTCAAAAGAATTAGCACCAGAGTCAATTCGTAGGCAAAAAAAAAAAGATCGTCTTTGAATTACACACACACATGTGTGTGTGTGTGTGTGTGTATACACATTCACACACACACACTCATGTGCTAAGTCACTTCAGTTGTGTCTGACTCTTTGCAACCCTGTGGACTGTAGCCTGCCAGGCTCCTCTGTCCATGGGATTCTCCAGGCAAGAATACTGGAGTGGATTGCCATTTCTTATATATGTGTGTGTGTGTGTGTGTGTGTGTGTACATATATGTATATATGCATGTGTGTGTATATATACACACACACGTATGTATAATATTCACTTGGAAGAAGCCATGGAGCAAACTACATGATCTAAAAATTATAGCTGTTATTATCACTAATTATAGAGTAGTAGAATGAGAAACAGAAGTTGTTTAGGAAGGAATAATACACAGTGAAAGAAAATATTGCCAAGTCAATGGCAAAGTCAATGGCCAAGAGAGTCAAGAATAGGGAAGAGAAAGAAGAGACTCAGTGAAGAATGAGTATATTTGTCAAGAGACTTCTTTTGTGTGATTTCTAGCTCTTCTTTGGGATGGGAGAATGAACTTAATGGAGTGTCATCCTGGCTTTTGATCTCCCTCAAAGGATCATCATCCTGTTTTTTTCATTTTTGTCTTGTCAATCAAATTGCTCAATCAATTGATTAAGCAGCAAGGAGTGAGAAAGTTTTGATATTGCCACTTACAGACCCCAGTCTAGCTGGGTTTGGCTAGAATGGCCCCAGTGACAAGCCTATCAGCGCCCCCTACTGAGAGCTTCCCGAGACCACTCTTAGCCATCTTGACTGGACTGAGCCTTCTCGGAGATGACGCCTGCAGGAACCGTGCCAGAGTTTTCTCTTCTGCTTGGAGCAGCGCGTTACTCTTTGGTGAGCAGTTCTCCGTGGACTGAAGAGGAAAAGGGGAAATCACCCATCAGATATCTTTGTTTGCAGGAGCCCGTTCCATCCTCCTGGCTACTGTTTATTCCCTTTCCTTTCCAGCCAAAGTCTAATACTCAGAATGTTATTTGTAAAATGTTCACCCACTGAACCAAGTTCTCCTTCTGGGGCTATTTTTTTTTTTTTTCTAATTCTTTATACTCTTTCCAGAATGCTTTGTCCTCCAGTCCCATCTCCATCCTGGTCATCTCTATTGGAATTTTTGGCATTGGCATGCTTGGTGTGGGACCCAGATGTGGATGCCAAAGACCTAAAGCCTACTTAGTTGGGGGAAGGTTGAGCAGAACCTTCATTTTATTCATTCTAGACATAGTTTCTATTAATACAGCAAAATAATATATATAAAGAAATGTTGGATGGGGAAGGAGCTGTGTTTGGGAAGGGTCAAAGCCTTTATAGTAGAGAGAAAAAGACATGGAGAGTAAACAGTTAAGAAAAGTAGGCAATGGAGAAAATAATCATCATAATAATAACAATGATAATACTAGCAATTGTAATAGACCTTTCATTACTAGGGCCTCTCACTCTCACAGGGCCATTCTAGTGGTCAGAGGTTTTCCAAATCTCTGTCACTGGAATTCAGTTAATTTTTTCTGGTCTCTTTGAAGAGCACAAGGCACATGACATAGAAACAGAAAAGCTGATTAAGAACTTCAAAACTTTCTCCCCAAAATATGAAGGCCCAATGGATCTCAATCTTTCCTTGACTATTTCTCTCACCCCAGACACTGAAGTGACTTTGAACGCTCTTCTAAACTGAATCTCCCTTCCCATTCCCCTTGTGCAAGGCTGAGATGGCCTCCTCATTCTGCCAGATTAACTTTATTTTCCTAGTAACTTTGCTCCATAGCTATATCAAAGCAAAGAATGGGAAAACAAAACAAAACAAAACTGGGGCTCTATCCTAATGTGGAAGCACAAGGCCTTGCAGGTTTGTGGAGTTTCAGGAATTCAGTCATAACATCGTAGGAGCAATGACTACATCTATCAGTGTATCTTACCAATTGTAAGGTACTTTCCAAAATTTGAATTATTTGTAATTTTGTTGTTCAGTGGCTAACTCATGTTGAACTATTTGTGGCCCCATGAACTGCCCCATGCCAAGCTTCCCTGTCCTTCACTATCTCCCAGAATTTGCTCAAATTTGTATCCATTGAGTCGGTGATACTATCTAAACATTTCATCTCTGCTACTCTCCTGCCCTCATCCTTCATAGGATCAGGGTCTTTTCCAGTGAGTTGGCTTTTTGCATCTGGTGGCCAAAGTACTGGAGCTTCAGCTTCAGCATCAGTCCTTCCAATGAATATTCAGAACTGATTTCCTTTAGGATTGACTGGTGTTATCTCCTAGCTGTCCAAGGGACTCTCAAGAGTCTTCTCCAACACCACAGTTCAAAAGCATCAGTTCTTTGGTGCTCAGCTTTCTTTATGGTCCAACTCTCACATTCATATATCACTACAGGAAAAACCATAGCTTTGACTAGGCAGACCTTTATTGGTAAAGTAATGTCTCTGCTTTTTAATCCGCTATCTATGTTGGTCATAGCTTCTCTTCCAAGGAGCAAGCGTCTTTTAATTTCATGGTTGTAGTCACCATCTGCAATGATTTTAGAGTCCAGGAAAATAAGCTCTCTCACTGTTTCCACTATTTCTGCATCTATTTGCTATGAAGTGATAGGACCAGATGCCATGATCTTCATTTTTTTTTTTTTTGAATGTTGGGTTTTAAGCTAGCTTTTTCACTCTCACTTTCATCAAGAGGCACTTTAGTCTTCTTCACCTTCTGCCATAAGGGTGGTGTCATATGCATATCTGAGGTTATTGATATTTCTCCCTGCAGTCTTGATTCCAACTTGTGCCTCATCCAGTCTGGCATGTCACATGATATACTCTGCATGTAAGTTAAATAAACAGGGTGACAATATACAGCCTTTCCCAATTTGGAACCAGTCTGTTGTTGCATGTCAAGCTCTAACTGTTGCTTCTTGACCTACACACAGACTTCTCAGGAGGCAAGCAAGGTGGTCTGATATTTCCATCTCTTGAAGAATTCTCCGTAGTTTGTTGTGATCTGCACAGTCAAAGACTCTGGTGTAGTCAATAAAGCAGAGTTGATGTTTTTCTGGAATTATTTTGCTTTTTCTATGATCCAGTGTTTGTTGGCAATTTGATCTCTGACTCCTCTACCTTTTCTAAGTCCAGCTTGAACATCTGCAAGTTCTCAGTTCATGTACTGTTGAAACCTGGCTTGGAGAATATTGAGCATCATTTTGCTAGCATGTGAGATGAATGCAATTTTGGGGTAGTTTGAACATTCTTTGGCATTGCCTTTCTTTGGGATTGGAATGAAAACTGATCTTTTCCAGTCCTGTGGCCACTTCTGAGTTTTCCAAATTTGCAGGCATATTGACTGCAGGACTTTCACAGCATCATCTTTTAGGATTTGAAATAGCTCAACTGGAAGTCCATCACCTGCTCTAGATTTGTTCATAGTAATGCTTCCTAAGTCCCTCTTGACTTCACACTGCAGGATGTCTGGCTCTAGGTGAGTGACCACACCATCATGGTTATCTGAGTCATTAAGACCTTTTTTGTATAGTACTTCTGTGTATTCTTGCCACCTCTTCTTAATATCTTCTGCTTCTGTTAGGTCTTTGCCATCTCTGTCCTTTATTGGCTCATCTTTGCATAAAATGGTCCCTTGGTGTCTCTAATTTTCTCGAAGAGATCTCAAGTCTTTCCAGTTCTATTGTTTTCCTCTATTTCTTTCAGCTGTTTTCATAAGCAAGCTTTCATATCTCTCCTTGCTGTTCTCTGGAACTCTGCTTTCATTTGGGCATATCTTCCCTTTTTCCTTTGCCTATCACTTCCCTTCTTTTCTCAGCTAAGTGAGGCCTTCTCAGTCCACCGCTTTACCTTCTTGCATTTTTGGGAGGAGGTGGTGGTTTTGGTACTGTCTCCTGTACAGCTTTATGAACTTTTGTCCATAGTCCTTCAGGTACTCTGTCTGCTAGCTCTAATCCCTTGAATCTATTTTTCACCTCCACTGTCTAATCATAAGGGATTTTATTTAGGTCATACCTGAATGGCCTAGTGCTTTCTTCTCCTTTCTTCAATTGAAGCCTAAATTTTTCAATAGGAATCTTCATGATCTGAGCTACTATCAGCTCTACATCTTGTTTTACTGACTGTATAGGGCTTCTCCATCTTCAGCTGCAAAAAATATAATCAATATGATTTTGGTACTTACCATCTGGTACTGTCCATGTGTAGAGTTGTCTCTTGTTTTGTTGGAAGAGAATGTTTGCTATGACCAGTGCATTCTCTTGGCAAAACTGTTAGCCTTTGCCCTGCTTCATTTTGTGCTCTAAGACCAAACTTGCTTGTTACTCCAGGTATCTCTTGATTTCTTACTTTTTCATTCCAGTCTCCCTATGATGAAAAGCACATTTTTTGAGGGGTCTAAGTTCTAGAAGGCCTTGTAGGTCTTCATAGCATGAATCAACTTCAGCTTCTTTGTCGTTAATAGTTGAGTCATAGACTTGTACTATTGTGATGTTGAATGGTTTGCTTTGGAAGCGAACTGAGATCTTTATGTGGTTTTTGAGATTGCATCTACTACATTTTGGACTCTTGTTGACAATGAGGTGTATTACATTTCTTTGAAGGGATTCTTGCTCACAGTAGTAGATATTAGGTCATCTGAATTATATTTGCCCTTTCCCATCCATTTTAGTTCACTGATTCCTAAAGTGTTGATGTTCACTCTTGCCATCTCCTTTTTGATCATGTCTAATTTACAGTCTTGATTCACAGACCTAACATTTCAGGTTCCTATGCAATATTGTTCTTTACAGCATTGGACTTTACTTTCACCACCAGGCACATCCTCAACTAAGCATCATATCTGCCTTGGCTCAGCCTCTTTATTCTTCCTAGAGCTATTTCTCTACTCTTCCTCAGTAGCCTATTGGACACCTACCGAACTGAGAGGCTTATCTTCTGGTGTCATATCTTTTTTGCCTTTTCATACTGTTCATGGGGTTCTTGAGGCAAGGATACTGAAGTGGTTTTCCATTCCCTTCTCCAGTGGACCACATTTTGTCAGAATCCTCCACCATGACCTGTGCATTTGGGTGGCCCTGCACAACATGGCTTATAGGTTCATTGAATTACACCAGGCTGGGTCCTAGATTTTGTCTGTGTCCTCCAAGAGTCTCTGTTTCCCCTAGTCCTGTGGGGGGGTTTTATAATCAAATCCTGTCATCCTTCAAAGTCAGATTCCCTGGGAATCCCCATCCCTTTGCCTAATCCCTAAGTTGGGAAGTCTGATGTGGAGCCGAGAACTTTTGCAGCAGTCTGAGAACTTCTTTTGTATTATTGTTCTACAGTTTGGGGGTTGCCCACTCTTCAGGTATTGGATTTAATTTTAATGTGATTTTGCCCCTCCTACCATCTTATTGTGGCCTTGAATGTGGGATATCTTTTTTTAGTAGCTTCCAACATCCTCCTGTTGATGGTTGTCCAATGGCAAGTTGCCATTTTGGTGTTCTCAAAGGAGAAGATGAGTACACATCCTTCGACTACACCATCTTGACCATGACTATAATTTTACATTGGACTAATATTATGCAATGGATATATGGATGCCATAAAATGTAATTTATGAAAGGAAATGTAAAGGGACTTTGGGGGGTCACCTAGTACAAACCACTTTGTTTTTCAGACGAGGAACCTGACCCCACAAAGGAACCATGACCCATTGAAGTTTACACCACTAGGACAAGCTGAAATTGAGGTTTATGCTAGGGTGTCTTGAATCCCAGTCTCTTTATCCCTGATAAACAGGAATCTCACTTCCCTACTTCTACTGCCACCCCACTTTTCTATTGAGATTAATCCTGGGAGCAGGGGCAGAATTGAGCATTTGTGCTAAACATGCTTGCAGTTTGTTTACTTGTGCTATCAGAGTGAGTAGACATTGACTCAGTTTCTCAGAGGAAAAGGACTTTCGAGAGTATGGGAGGAACAAGACAGCTAAGCGAGAATCAATGAGAATTAAATATAGATGGATGGAGGCTGTTTAAGGAACATAAGGAACAATGAAGAGGAGCAGCCTTATTTACAAAGGAAGAAATTCTATGCTGCCCTCTTCTGTGTCCTTAAAAGAGGAAATATGGAACTTCCAAGGAGTCACTTTGGCAATAAATTAAAACAATGAGAGGAAGCAAGAAGAAATGCATTTTCAGGAGGTTATTCGACTAAATTCCTGGCTCTGTGAGGAAATAAAAGGCAGAGAAAAGATAGAGTTGATCTGAGCTTGGGTTTGTATTGCCACATCTTGATGCTCAGAGCACTGAATGAACAGCCAAGACAAGGTCAGTAATCCAGGGCTCTATTCCAAGCAGCTGGGCCCAGGAATAAGAAAAAAGTCATGTGATACAGCATCACCAGACAAGATCTCTGCCACTTATTAGCTGTGTAAGGCAATCATTTCGCGTAAGTCTACGGTGTCATCGGAAAAGCTATGCAGACGTAAGTTCCAGTGATGAGTACCCACATATTGATAGCATTTACCAAATACTGTGATATGCTCCCAAGTGTGTATGTAGAAGATTCGAAGCCAGGGTACCTGGAATCACATTCTGCAGCTGTTACCAACTATAAGTAACATCATTGTCCTTATCTATAAAATGTGGAGTTTAGGGAGAATCAAATAGGAGAAAAAGCAAAAAAAGTATGTTGTATGCTTGATGTATCAAATATAAATGCTTAGTGCTAGTATACTAGTATACTGCTATACCATCTATTCAGTTCAGTTCAGTTCAGTTGCTCAGTCGTATCTGACTCTTTGCGACCCCATGAATCGCATCATGCCAGGCCTCCCTGTCCATCACCAATTCCCAGAATTTATTCAAACTCATGTCCATCGAGTCAGTGATGCCATCCAGCCATCTCATCCTCCGTCGTCCCCTTCTCCTCCTGCCCCCAATCCCTCCCAGCCTCAGGGTCTTTTCCAATGAGTCAACTCTTCGCATGAGGTGGCCAAAGTACTGGAGTTTCATTGTACCATAATAACTATTACAATTATTTACCTTCTCTTGGGACAACATTATCCAGAGAAGAGGGTCCTAACAATGTATGAAGACAGATTCTGTTTCATAGGGTCCTTGAACCTCCTGAAATCATATCTAATGTTATGTATGTAATTATATGAGCATTTTGAAGGAGTCTAGGATCCAAAAGAAGTTAAAAACTTGATACATCAGAGATCTGCAGCCTTTCATTCTGCCCATACCAAGGTGTATGACCGCAGTACAGAGGCTCACTATAGCTGTAGAGTTGGTGAATGGAGCTTGGAAGAGGCTTTTAGATTTTAACCACTAAGGGGAAAAGTTATAAAATGTTTGAAAAAGTTGCCCCAAATCTTCAGGTATGTCCCTTCCTTGCTGCCATATTTCCCTTGGCTCTCACCTCTTAGAAATCACTGATAATGCATATGGATCTTGGCTCAGCTTGAGTTCAGTCCTTAGTCTGCTGTAGTTTCTCATTGGTATATCGCTAATAAATCTTCTTTTCAGGTTACCAAAGACTTCTTAATTGCCAAATTGCCCAATTTAAGGGTCATTTTCAATTCTTCTGTTGTGAGAACTTCTTTGTCATTCCTCTCTTAACATCTATTAGTCACTCAGTTGTGTCTGATTCTTTGTGACACCATGGACTAACCTGCCAGGCTCCTCTGCTCATGGAATTCTCCAAGCAAGAATACTGGAGTGGGTTGCCATTCCCTGCTCCAAGGGATCTTCCTAACCCAGGTGTCAAACCTGGGTCTCCCACATTGCAGACAGATATTTTACCATTTGAGCAGAAGTATAATTGACTTACATTATTGTATTAGTGAGTAATTCAGTGTCTTTATATATTACAAGGTGATCACCATGTTAAGTCTCGTTACCATCTGTCACTGTACAAAGATATTGCATAATTATTAACTATATTCCCCACACTTTACATTTCATACCTTTGTCTAGTTTCTTTTGCAACTAAAGTTTGCACCTCTTAATCTTTCTCACCTATGTCTCTCTTGCCCCTACCTCCTTCCACTTTGGCAGCCATCTGCTTGTTTTCTGTACCTGTGACTTTGCTACTGTTTATTTGTGTTTGTTTATTTATTTATTTAGATTCCACATCTAAGTGAAATCATATAGTGTCTGTCCCTCTCTGACTTATTTCATTTAGCATCATACTTGCCAGTTCCATCCATATTGTTGCGAAAGGCAAGATTTCATTCTTTGATGGCTAAATAATATTCCATTGTGTGTATACAACACCTTCTTTATCCATTTACCTACTGGGTGGACACTTATGTTGCTTCTATATCTTGGCTCTTGTAAATAATATGGCGTGAACATAGGGGTGCATATGCCTTTTTGAATTAGTGTTTCTAGTTTCTTCGGAAAAAACTCAGAAGTGGAATTGCTGGATCATGTGGTAGTTCTATTTTTAATTTTTGAGAAACCTCTATATTGTTTTTCATAGTAACTGTACCAGTTTACATTCCCACCAGCAGTTCATGAAGGTTCCCTTTTCTCCACATCCTTGCTGGCACTTAATCATCTTTTTGATAATAGCCATTCTGGCATATGTGAGGTAGTATTTCATTGTGGTTTTGATTTGCATTTTCCTGATGATTAGTGATACTCATGATGTTTTCATGTGTATGCTGGCCATCTGTATGTCTTCTTTGGAAAATTGGCTATTTATGTCCTCTTCCCATTTTTTAATTGAGTTTTTTTATATTAAGTTGTATGTATTTTTCATATAGTTTGGATATTAACCCCTTATGAGATATGTTGTCTGCACTTACAAGGAAGTTGCCTTCCTGTTTTGTTGATAGTTTCCTTAACTACACAAAACCTTTTTAGTTTCATGCAGTCCTATGTTTATTTTTGTTTTTGTTTCTCTTGCCTGAGGAGACATAGCCAATGAGATATTACTAAGACCAGTGTTGAAATGTGTATTGCCTATATTTTCTTTTAGGAGTTATGGTCTCAGGTGTTGCATTTAAATCTTAATCCATCTTGAATTTATTCTTATATTTGGTGGGAGAGAGTAGTCCAGTTTTATTCTTTTGCATGTGTGCTCCTAATACCATTTTCTTCCAAATCTTCTTCCACTACTTTCTTAAGTGTTGATGTTCCTCAAGTTTTTGTTCTTGACTCACTGTTTTTAACTCTATCCTTTGCCTTGAATTTTATGATCTTTCATACTTTCAAATGTCATTTATATGTGGTTGATTCTGAAGTCTAATTTTTCTCTTATCCAAATCTTCTCTTGAGCACCAGGTCCATATATCCATTGACTGACAAGGCTGCCTTTTTCCGTTGTGTGTTCTTGCCTCGTTTGTCACAGATTAGTTGACCCATATGGGTTTATTTCTGAACCCCTGGGCTGTCCATTCTGTTTCACTGATCTGTGTCCGTTTTTGCACCTATGCCACACTGTTTCCTTACTGTAGATTTGTGATATGGTTCAAAATAGGGAGTGTGATACTTCTAGTTTTATTCTTCTTTTCTAAGATTATTCTGACTATTCAGGGTCTTTTGTGTTTCCATATAAATTTTAGAATTATTCTAATTCTGTGAAAAATGCAACTGGTATTTGGATAGGGACTGCACTGAATCTGCAGGTTACCTTGGGTAGTATAGTCATTTTAACAAATTTAATTCTTCTAATTCATGAGCACAGTTAAATATTTTTTTTTTTTATTGTTTGACTTCATGACAGTACATTTTTATGGCTTCCCTCCTATGCCTCCATCACTTCATTATTGCTCTCCTTTGGGAATATTCTTCCACTACTTTCGTCTTCCCTGGTAGCTCAGACGGTAAAGCATCTATCTACAATGCGGGAGACCCGGGTTCGATCCCTGGGTTGGGAAGATCCCCTGAAGAAAGAAATGGCAATCTACTCCAGTACTATTGCCTGGAAAATCCCATGGACAGGGGAGCCTGGTAGGCTACAGTCCATGGGGTCGCAAACAGTCAGACACAACTGAGCGACTTCACTTTCACTTTCTTCTTAAGTGTTGATGTTCCTCAAGTTTTTGTTCCTGACTCACTGTTTTTACTCTACCCTTTCCCTTGAAATTTATGATCTTTTATATTTTCAAATGCTATTTATATATAGTTGATTCTAAAGTCTAATTTTTCTCTTATCCAAATCTTCTCTTGAACACCGGGCCCATATATCCAAATTCCTGTCAGATGTCAACACTAATATGTCTCTTACACCTTACCTTCAACGTGTCCAAAATGGAACTCAATTATTTTACCTAACTTCTGTTGTTCCTCTTCCATTGTTTTTTGCACCACTGTCTACCTAATGACTCAAGGTAAAAAAAATAAAATAAAAAAGGAACTTTCAATTCCTGTCTTAGATTCACATCTGAATCATTATCAAGTCCACCAAATTTGTCTCCTAAATATTTTTAAATTTGCCCCATTCCATTTATTCATACTGCCTCTAAGCCAAGTCTCTGATCATCTCATCTGAATGTTGAAATGTTCCCCAAAATGGTCCCATTGCTTCAGGCCTTGTCCATCCCACAGATATTTTCTATAAAATCTCTTTAGAACTTTAATTTGAGTATGACTACTCTCACTCACACCATGTCTCATTTACAAAGATGTGTTGGTAGTTTAGCAGTCATTCTACATCAAGCCTTTGACTTTTAATATTGAAGGAGCTCCTTGGTGGATGGTATTTCCTGGGGGAATTGAGGTATTACTGTGCTCATCTCTTTGTTGTCACTGGAGTGAATGCTCACTCACTGTTGTAGGGTCTTTTTGTGTTTGTTTCTTTGTTTTTCCACTCACTGATTTTTAATAACATGTAATTTTCCACCTCTCCCAACCCTATCTTCTATATACATGCATCCTCTTCCTGGCTGGGAATTTAGGAAAACTTCAGAAAACCATTATCAAAATTAAGTTTACCAAGTCTAATCAGTCCTTTGGGAAGGCGGGAAGGAGAGGAAATTCTTAGAGTAGAAAGTGCTGAGGATTATTTAATTAAATAGGTTTATAGAATTAGATTCAACTTTATACTGGACATTTCAAAAGAATTTCCTTGGTGAGGAAGCTGTAATGACTTCTTGAATGTCATTTTGGTTTTATTGTAGTGTTTTTATTTTGTATTGTAGTGTAGTGTAGTGTATTTATTGTAGTAAAATATCATTGTATTTTGAATAAAACTAAAGAACTAAGTTCTTATTTGTTTGACAAAGATGTTTTTGCATCTAAGTACATTCATACACATTCTAAAAAATTACAGTTAGGCTTTATTTGGGTCTATGCACCGTACACTAAACAAGACTTGCCCAGGGGCTTCCTGGTGGCTCAGTGGTAAAGAATCTGCCTGCCAGTGTAGGAGACACAGGTTCTATCCCTCGCCTGGGAAGATCCCACATGCCATGGAACAGCTAAGCCAGTGCACCACAGTTATTGAGCCTGTGCTCCAGAACCTGGGAGCCGTAATTAATAACCCCTGCACCACCGCTATTGAAGCCTGTATGCCCTAGAGCACACAGTCCACAAGAGAAACCACAGCAATGAGAAGCCTGTGCACCACAACTGGAGAACAGCTCCTGCTCACAGCAATGAGAGAAAAGCCCATGCAGCAATGAAGACCCAGGATAGCCAAAAATAAATAAATAAATAAATAAAATTTTTTAAAGGACTTGGACAAAGTGGAACATACCTAGAATTAAAAAATATATATATTTTAAAGTTTTTTTGACCTGTCAAAAGTTAAAATTCTATCACTGTCACTTTAAACTATATAACCTTGGGCAAATTACTTAAACCTTTATGACCTGCAAATTTCTTTTTATAAATTAGGCTAACATGTAAGTTGCTCTGAACATTTTGCTAGACTATGGCCCAACAAGGAATTAAAATGAACCCCATCACTGTGTGACAGACTTGGAAGGCCAATTTAGGAGAAGATGGACTGAACAGGAAGTTAACAGACAAAGCAGACCAAGAGGAAAGGTGGGTGATTGTGTGTGCTTCTAGATCCAGTGGGAAGGAGGGACAGGGGAAAGAATAAAGTTTCAACTGTGAGAATGAAGATGGTGGGTCTATTGAATACATCCATTGTAGAACCCTGTTGTCTGAGGGAATGTATCTGAAATGCACTTGGAGCAGAGGATGGAGATGAGAGTGGCCTAATGTGGAAAGGAGGAGACTGGTGCCCTGGGAAGAGAGTATCTACAGGAATTAAGTGGTGAACAGGCCCTAGGCAGGAGGCTAGGGTAATACAGGGCAGCACTGTGCCTGCCTCATTTCAATGCCTTTACCCAGAGTAAAAGAATTCCAAATACACAAGAGATACAAAGATGACCAGATCATTCCGCTGAAATCTTCCAGGACATTTGCTTTCTTGGAGTTTCACCAGAACATTTTCACCTTTGCCCTGTGACATCAGGTAGTCATGAAAGTGAAAGTGTTGGTAGTCACTCAGTTGTATCTGACTCTGCGAACCCATGGACTGTAGCCTGCCAGGTTCCTCTGTCCATGGGATTCTCCAGGCAAGAATACTGGAGTGAGTAGCCATTCTTTTCTCCAGAGGATCTTCCCAAGCCAGGGACTGAACCCCAGTCTTCTGCATTGCAGGCAGATTCTTTACCATCTGAGACACCATACCTGTCCTCATATCATGGCTATGGGAAAGGATGCAGTTCTGAGAAGGCATAGGGCAGACAGAGAAATAGATGTTCATGACAAAGAATAGGGAAGGAACCCGAACTGAGACAAAGACTAATTACCTGACTAGAATACTGAATAAAGGAGTGTCAATCTGTCTCATCTGATTGAAGGTAGGATGAGAAGAGGACGACAGAGGATGAGATGCTTGGATGGCATCACTGACTCGATGGATGTGAGTTTGAACGAGCTCCGAGAGTTGGTGATGGACAGGGAAGCCTGACGTGCTGTGGTCCATGGGGTCACAAAGAGTCGGACATGACTGAGTGACTGAACTGATGCATGTTCTGGACACAAAGAGGGCTAGGTCATTGTTAAAGTTAATCAAAGAAAACTGGACTACTTAGTCTGGAGATAAGGTTCAGGAGGGGGTCTTAGAATTACTCAAAGCTTGTCATGGTACCAGGAGACCAAGTATGTTTTGGAGACTTCAAGAGAACAGAACTAGACTAATGAGTAGAAATATAGCAAAGCAGATTTTATCTCCTATGGGGTCAAAAACAGGAGTATACAGTCATGAAGAAGGCTATCTCAACAGGTGGTAGGAGCTTCCTGTCACTCGAAATGTATGCCCAGAAGCTGTACATGGAAATCTCTATATTGAGGAAAGTCAAATTAAGTGCCTTTTGATCTGCTTTCAATAATCCTGAGGCTGTAGGAAAGCTAGACCAGCTGGAGAGATAGTTTGCACTCTCCTATTTTCATGTTCTTCTTGGTTTGTAAACTTAGATACTTGCTGTGGAGAAGAAAGGCAGAGAAGCAAAAGTTGTATTGCTCCTGATAATATATTAGTGGCATTGTGGTTAAAATGTTGATCTTTGAGGTTGAATAACTATGGGTTCATCTCTGTATTCTGTTATTTTTAACTCTTGTTAGTTGCATAACTGCTTCCCAAATGGCACAGTGGTAAAGAATTCACCGGCCAATCCATGGATTTGATCCCAGAGTCAGGATGATCTCCTGGAGTAGGAAATGGCAACCCCACTCCAGTATTCTTGCCTGAAAAAATCCATTGACAGAGGAGCCTGGCAGTTACTACCTATGGAGTCGCAAAGAGTCAGACATGTCTGAGCAACTGAGCACATATACACACACACAGTTGCATAACTTTGTGAGTCCAGCTTCTTCATCTGTAAGATGGCCATAACAATAGTACCTTTAGTAGTTGTGAGGATTAAATGAGATGCAAGATGTTTAGCACAGGCCCTGACATATAGTAAGTAAACACTTAATATAGTGATAATGACAAAGACAGTAATTAAAGGAAGGATGCAGAGGTGGAAGACAAATAGAAGGTTAATGTTGTTGACAGTGACACAACTTTCTTTCATATGCATTTAAGCCTAGTTAATTTTATAAACCTGTACCAAGCACACATATGCAAATTTGAATCCATCTCTAATTAACTGTTTGGCTGCCACTTCAGAAACATGTAGACAGGCCCAATCTCTCATAGTAGGAAAAGGCATGCAGCCAAAGCTGAAGACCTAGAAATATAGTCATCCCCTGGGATAGGACAGGACACTTAGAAGAAATGGTCAGATAACTAGAAAGAAAGCCAGGAGAGACCAATTTCCCAACTGAATTTTTGCTAAACACTTTTTAAAAACAGCTTTGTTAAGGTACAATTGATATACAATAAACTCCACATACTTAGAGTATACAATTGGATAAATTTGGACATAGCAACATCCATGGAACCATTGTCACAGTTGAGACAATGAACACATCCCTTTCTCCACGCCACTTCCAACTCTAGTTTAGTCCCCAAGCAATCCTTGCCAACTGTCTTTTGAAGACAGTATCTTAAAACAGGGACTTTTCAACCAGTTGGAATGATACAGAGAAATAAAATAAAAGTAGGACATTGAAGAATCCTTGAAATCGGCCTCTAAGAGAAGTCAGTGAGAGTGATTCTATTGATAGAAGCCCTTCTACTAGGGGTTAAAAAGCAAATGAAACATGAAGAAAGGGAAACAGCCATGTAGAATCCTGGGAGAGCAGAATTTCTACATGGAAGGATTACAAGTAGGACATTGCAATGAAGTTAATCTATAATTATTGAGCTGTTGTTCAGTCTCCTAGGCATGTCCAACTCTTTGCAGCCCAATGGACTGCAGCATGCCAGGCCTCCCTGCCCCTCACCATCTCCTGAAGTTTGCCCAGGTTCATGTCCATTGTATTGGTGATGCCATCCAGCCGTCTCATCCTCTGGCACCCTCTTCTTCTTTTGCCCTCAATCTTTCCTAGCATCAGGGAGTTTTCCAGTGAGTTGGCTATTCATATCAGATGACCGAAATACTGGAGCTCCAGCTTCAGCATCAGTCCTTCCAATGAGTATTCAGGGTTGATTTCCCTTAAGATTGACTGGTTTGATCTCCTTGCTGTCCAAGGGATTTTCAGGAGTCTTCTCCAGCACCACAGTTTGAAGGCATCAATTCTTTGGTGTTCTTTACAGTCCAGATCTCACAACTGTACGTGATCACTGGGAAGACCATAGCCTTGACTATATGGACCTTTGTCAACAGAGTAATGTCTCCACTTTTCAGCACACTGTCTAGGTTTGTCATAGCTTTCCTGCCAAAAAGCAATCGTCTTCTGATTTCATGGCTGCAATCACCATCCACAGTGATTTTAGAGCTAAAGAAGAGGAAATCTGTCGCTATTCCACCTTTTCCCCTTCTATTTGCCATGAAATAATGGGGCTGGATTCAAGACCGAACTGAACTTGTAGCTCAGTCAGTAAAGAATCTGCCTGCAGTGCAGGAGACCCGGGTTTGATCCCTGGGTTGGTAAGATCCCCTGGAGAAGGAAATGGCAACCCACTCCAGTATCCTTGCCTGGAAAATCTCATGGACAGAGGAGCCTGGTGGGCTGCAATCCATGGGGCCGCAGAGTCGGGCATGACTGAGAGACTAACACGTACTTACTTAATGGGACCGGATGCCATGATCTTAGTTACTTTAATATTTAGTTTTAAGCCAGCTCTTTCACTCTCCTCCTTCACCCTCATCAAGAGTCCCCACTATGTATTACACCTTGTGGGGGAGGCAAAGGATATAAGACTTGAAGGCCTAAGGAGTAACTGGCCCAGAAAGCTTGAGAAATTTTGTATAGATCAATCATGAAGGCTACTGTGGGTCCATTAAAAGTGAAAGGATGCTGGGGAGCACAGGATAGAAGCAGAAAGCTACCTTCAGGTGGCAGCTGGAGAAGGAGGGTGAGACTATTTAAATACAACAGAGCCGGATAAGAAGTACACGCCAGACTGGGTATTACCAATTCTTTGAGTGTTGAATTTTGTGTGAGAATTCTAAAGAGAATTATCTTTTGTGGCTGAAGCCCAGGTAGACTCTGGAAGAGAGGTTGGACTTTAGTGGGTGAATAGAGCAAAGGCATGTTAATATTGGGAAAAACAGGTTTATAGTCAGTCGCAGAGATATCACTTTGCCAGCAAAGCTCTGTATAGTCAAAGCTATGGTTTTTCCAGTAGTCATGTATGGATGTGAGAGTTGGACCATAAAGAAGGCTGAGTGCCAAAGAATTGATGTTTTCAAAATGTGGTGCTGAAGAAGACTCTTGAGAGTCCCTTGGACTACACGGAGTTCAAATCAGTCGATCCTAAGGGAAATGGGCACTGAATATTCATTGAAAGGACTGATGTCAAAGCTGAAACTCAGTACTTTGGCCACCTGATGTGAAGAGCCAACTCATTGGAAAAGACCCTGATGTTGGGAAAGATTAAAGACAAAAAGAAAAGGGTACAGCAGAGGAGGAGATGGTTAGGTAGGCATTACCAACCCAATGGACACAAATTTGAGCAAACTCTGGGAGATAGTGGAGAACAGAGGGGCCTGGCATGCTGCATGCAGTCCATGGGTTGCAAAGAATCAGTCTCAACTTAGAGTCAGTCTGAAAAACAACACACAGCTCTGGGTGGTGGTGTCACTTCACAATTTATAATTTCTTCATCTCATTTTTAAAAATAGGACATGGGCTGTTGTATTAAATAAGAGAATGGTTGTAAAAGATTGTGTCCTCTAAAAATTTGTTTCTGTCTGTGTAATGTTATATTTACTAGGATCGTCGGGTAAAATTATAGTTTGATATGTTACATTACAGACTCAAATGGCTTTTCATTCATTCATTCAGTCAATAGGTATTTATTAGTGCCCACAATATGCCAGCATTGAAAATATTAAAAGAAGACAAACTTCTGCTGTTTGCTGTTGCTGTTATAATTAATCTTTCATTCCTTATAGGTTGTACAGCATCTTGTGATGAACCATGTAATTGGAGAAGTACAGGAGGGCAGTGAAGTATCTAGGAGAAACTCCCACTGTTGGACATTGTGAGAGACATTGTTGAGACCCTGATGAGAGACACTGATTTAGAGAATATTCTCTTAAGTAGAGACTTCTTCCTTCCCTTAATATTCAGGACCTTCTTGGTATCTGAATTGGTTGTTTAAGGGACTTTTTGTTCTACTAGATAGCAAACTCTATGAGGACAGGCACTATTTCTGATTCATCTCTGTATCTCTCATGCATTGTGTTCAATACACAGTGTATACTTAACAATATTTGCTAAATTTATTTGAGCTGAAAGTGTCATCATATCCCATTAAAGGCCCATGATGATATTTCCAGTTCAGTTAAGAACAAAGCTTTCAGTTTTCCTTGAAATTAAAATCAAGAGGCAGAAGTTCCAGGCTTATAAGACCACATCATCAAGTGGGTCTCTTCCTCTGTTTTCACTAACAATTTTTTTTTTCTTCTGATTTGCCCTGTTAACCACAAGCCCTGAGCAATCAGATACTACATTACCACTGCACCCTTGCTAGTTTGTCCTTCCCTCTGCAATTCTAAGACCTTCATGGAAATAGACAAGATTAGTGAAGGGAGCCTGGGAGATGATGGGAAGCTACCCTATAATCATGTTTATTGTTTCATAATAGGTTTAAAGAAATTATGAATGCAGCTATTTTATTAATGGGGCTTTTAATTATCCACCATGCTGAAGGGTGATGCAAAATATCTCTCAGCCTCACTAATTAATATGGGTATTCAATGGCTGTTAATTAAAGACAAAGAGACCAAAGGAACACAATCCACCCTTGACTCTGATGAATGCAAAGTCAAACCAATAGCTTATTTCTAAATTAACATGATTGATAAAATGTTAAGCTCAGACCCAAGCCTTTCCCCCTCAGGGAACCATAATTTTCCTGTTTAGACAATAGAATGAAGGGCTCATCTGTGGCCCAGGAACAAAGCCCAGTGCTGCAGACCCTAAGAAGACAAGGGAACTATGGATTATTTTGTGAGACCTGCATTTAAAGAGACAGCATTTCATAGGCCTTTTGTAGCCACGGCTTATCTTAGAAACTCTGTGTGCAGCTTCAGACCCATGGCAGGCCCAGAGCCAGCCATTTTGGTCCAAAGGAGCCTGCCTTCCTGATCCTAGGTACACATGCCTGTTTGCCTCTGAAGAATCATAAATGCTAGCAACCTGTCTTTCTTGAAGCAAATTGTATTTATGCACACCAGATGTTACAGTTAAAACCTTTAGTCTTTGGAGAAACATAAAAAGAAAGAATGCATTATTGTAGGTGAAGAGTTTTGTTGAGAAAAAGTTCATATGGTTTGGAGAAAGGAGTATGGGTTGTAGAAACACAATGGCTTTACCCCTTAATAGTTCACTGACCTTGGCTTGAGGCTTGATTTCCTCATCAGTAAAATCTGAATATCAAAACCCACTTTTTCAGGCTTTTGTGAGAATGAAATAAGAAAAATTCCCAACATGCAAAGCATTATCAAAGTCTTGCCTTGTGCTCAAACAGTGTGCTGTTCAGTTCACACTGGTTTGAACCTTACTACAGACCAGTGAGGCAAGGAAATCAAGGTTTATTTTTTCTTTTTTTCACTTATAAGGAAACTTATGACCAAATAGGATAAATACAAAGGAGGCTACTTAATCTTGGAGACGGAGCTTACTTGTTTCTAAAATAGTTAACACCATTGTCCACCTCTCTGGCTTGTGGTAAGGATCACATGAGCTAATGAAGGTTCATGTGCTCTGTAAACTGTTGAGCACTATGTCAGATTTAGTTTGATATGTTACATTAAGGACATATCCAAGGTCATACTGAGAAGCAGACGATCTGTATATTCATTCATCCATCCAACAAACATTATCCAGTCTATCCTATTGTGGCAGGGACAAGGCATTCAGAGTCTAGAATAAAAGGGTAACATGCCTGGACAACAGTAAGATACAGCAGACTACTAAGTAGCTTAAGAGGGCTATGTGAGAAATTGGATTCTCTCTGATGGCCCAGTTATATGGTCTGTGGTTCTCTTCTTCGCTCTTCATCCCATTCCATACTGCTTCCATGTAAATGCCACTCATTTACTTAGCTTTCCATAGATATGCTCTGTCTGTGGAACAGCAAATATCTGTCTGCATGTAGTATAATACCACTCTCCTGCACCCTCATGAGCACACTTTGCGAATGGATCACAGTACTTCTTCCTGCAGAGTCTGGATTCAATCTCAGAGTCCTTCTGAACTTAACATTCCAGAGAGTAACTACCAGTTCATCAGAGTTGACCTCAAATGCTATGCTCCCTGGAAAAACATTCCTGCCATGTTCTTTGTGATTCTATTATTTGAACATGAAAAGAGGAGTGAAAATGTTGAGCTCTTTCTAAACCAACAGGTGTGTTGTGTATTTTATAATTAAAAAGAAAGTAAAGCACACAGAGTCTAAGATACTTGTTCAAAGTCACACATTTATTAAATTCAGGGACTGAAATTCAAATATCAATATTTTTATTCCAACCTGATATTTTATTCCAGTACTATGTCAGATTGCTTTTTAATTTCATGTTCCACAGACTCTGTGTGCTACTCTACTCAAATTCAATTTTCTGGGCCATCATATCAACACACTCAATTTTTTATTTGTTCATTCAGAAAATATTCGGGTGTTAGGAAGTATAGCGATTATATTCAAAGGACATGTAATAATTATCTATATAATTAAAGTATAACGTATCTGAGGGCTGGGCTTGTATTTTTGTACATGATAAAACCTGAGTGCTAAGCATGGTGCTGTTATATAGTATTTGTTTAGTCATTTAGTAAATGTATTGCCTAGTGGATGAGCAGCCAAATAAACAGACTGTGGCAATAAGATATACAAGTGCCTGACATGGTCTCTAGCATTCTGTAGTGCACAGTGTTTGCTATTAACTAACACTCAGCCCAGAGTGGTCTGGGAACACACAGGAGAGTCCCTTCATCCGGCAGAGGGAGGAAGAAGTGGCGCTGAGCTGCATCTGAAAAGGACCAGGGAATCTCATGCACAGAATGAACACTATGTGCAAAGACAAGGATATTTGTAAGATCAAAACATATTTGGGAGAATGCAAGTAGATGAAATGAGATGAGGCATGCATAAGCCACAGAGAATTCTATGGCCTTGAAGATTTTTACTTTGTTCTGAAGGATATTTTGGATCTATTCCAGAATTTTAAGCAAAGGAGTTACATGATACAATTTTTCTTTTAGAAACAGTTTCTGGAATCATAGTGAAAATTTTTTTAACTTAAAAAAACTTTTAAATAGAAACTCAACAAGAGATCTTCAACATTTGACTTCCATAAATATTTTACTTTTATTATTGTTAACACTGGAGCCAATTGGTGGTTGTGTGTCTCTGCATATATAAAAAGTAGTATTAGTAATAACATTTTCCTTAATTAATTTTCCCATGACTGAATTCCTACTTGAATATTCATTCTTACAACATTGCAGTATGTTGTGATGCACTTTGACAAAATTAACTCAACGAGCTCCTCTTTCCAATTTTAATATTCCGTTGGGTTTTCTATTCCCGAAAACTCATTAGTATCTGAGTGCAGTGCTGATGAGAAAAAAGAGAGAGGCATATTGTGTGAATGTGAGTCAGAGAAAAGAGACAGCTGGCACGAGAATTTTCTAATAAAGCCCAAAAAGGCTGCTGTGTCTTCACAACAACAAAAAGGGGTGCCTTCCCTTTGTACTGAAAGTTCTGAATCTTATTCACACCTTTTGTGAATGCTGGCGAAAGCCGAATCATTCTCACCAAAATCTTCTCATAGATCCATGACAGAGAAGTGTTGGTATATTTTTCCAAGTTTTCTGGTGGTGTTAGAATTTGTATAAAGATTTACTTCAGTCATTTGTCTATGTTGATGACATAGTTTGAATCTCCAGCAAAATTATTTCTAACAATATAGCCCTCAACTACGTCCCCCCCCCCTTCTGCTTCACTCAACCTGTGCAATTTGACTATCCAATTATGTTCTATATTTCCTTTCTTGCATACTTTTACTTATGCCATTATTTCTTCCTAGAATATTTTCTCCTGTCATCTCTATATGTTGATAACCTAACCATTTTTCAAAGCTGAGTTTAAATGTTTTGCCCTATAAGAAGACTTCTGTGAGTTCTACCAGTAAAGGTGAGTTCTCCTCCTTATGGAATCTGTGGTATCCATCACATGCCAAGATCTCTGACAGTTGCTTGTGCACACATCCTCTTAAAATTGAAAGAACTATCATTTATTGAACAATGTCCCAGGATTAGTATTATTATTACAATGTGGGGTTGATATTATTATCACCATTTTATAGATGAGGTAACTGAGGCTCAGAAAGATTTATTTAGTTTCCCAAGGACCACAAAGCTAGGGACAACTATCTCCATACAGCTAAAAGCTTATACTCTTTCAACTACACTAGACAGTTTTCCTGCTTTATTTGTTCAGTGTTCGAGGATGGAGGGAAGGTCATACTTTAGATTATCCTTGAAGAATGAATGGATTTGGAGTTCGAAGGCAAAGTTTGGATAGGATTATTTTAGGTAGAGCAAAGTATGAATGTAGACATGAAGAAATATCTTGTGTATTGGGGTGGGAAAGATAGCCAATGCCAAGGCTTTTATGAGCAAGGGAGAGGGTATGAGACTGGAAGGAAAATTATGTCCAGACTGTGACAGGCCATGAGCTTGGAGGAGAGGACCACTTTAGTTCCAAGGCCAGGAATGGAGGGAGAAGCTGAGGCCCCTGATGGAGGCAGGAGTGCGTGAAGAAAGCTCATGTTGTTGCAGGTAAAGTGCTAGAGAGAACATAGCTCATTTTTAAGTGACTGGTCACCTGGGTATTGCCTGAAGTTGAAACATAGGACCACATGACACTGATTTGATGCTTATCTTCCTGCATCAAATAATGATTCTGCTAAAAGAAGGATCCTTAAATCCTTGCAAGAATAAGATTAAGTCAAGGAGCACCCGTTTTAGGGAGGGAAGAGATGTGAGGGCAGGGAACTAGGCAGGGCATTGCATAAGCCAAGTAAAATCAGCCCCTAAACTGGGTCATGAGGCAGGGAGGTGTGAGGGGGAAGTAGCAAGAACTTCCTTCGTGTTTTTAATGTGTTAAGACTGTTTTAGTTCAATGTGAGGCATGATCAGGAAGAACATATGTCCAAGTTTCTCTTGTTTTGAAGTGTTGATTGGTATAACTAAGAGAATGCTAAAATAGCTCTATAGACACATTGAAACATTTCTAAAGTAACATCAAAGTCTGTTCCAAGGGTGGTGAAGGGGAAAGAGGGTTTGTTGTATTCTTGTGGTGACGTGTGATGGGCTCTTCCGCACATCATTAACTTTGGACAAGTAGTACCACCTCCTGCCAGATATTTTAGGATCCCTCTTTAAAAAGCAGGGGTCTGACACAAGAACTGTGATGCTTTGCTTATAGCTGGTTCACCTACAGTGTCTGTGGCAAGGCATCCATGCCTTCTACAGCTATTTTCTATATCCTTTTCTGTAGAAAAGTTTCTATAGAAACTATTACATAAAGAGGAATTTCTATGGGGACAGGGACTTGATATGTCTTACTGCCATATCCACAGAGGCTAGTATGTGGCATTTGTTGAATGAATAAATGAAGTACAGCACAGTCTAGGGAAACCTTGTTTCGTGTCCAATTCACGTAATTTTTACCTAGAGACTTCTAAGTAAACCATGCAGTTCCTGGGTCTTTGTAAAATGGGGAAATAGCATCTGCCCTGTTTGACTCACAGGATTCTTGCAAAGATCATATACTTATGAGAACACCCAGAGGGACATTATGATCAGCTGAAGGAGATAAAAGGAAGAGATCTATTAGACACGGTGGCCTGTGCCAGGGGTTTTACCTCCAACACCGTGTTTCAGCTTCATGAAAGTTTTAAAGAACATTATCATTGTCTTCATCTTTTAGCTGAGGACACTAAGGCCACACATTAGTAAGTGGCAAACCAAAAGTATCAGAATCTTTTCTGTGTGACCTTGCAAAAGCCATGTTCTTATTATCTATACTGTACAAATATAAGGTAATCTTTATTGAAATGTTGACATTTAAATGTAAGCTTTTACATAAACCTGTCATACAAGGTCAAAAGTCATTCTCAAAGGACACAGTAATGGCACCTGTCTTTGTCTAGGAAGAGACATCTTTGCCATAATTAGCATCATGATTCCTAGCAACCTGTGTATCATGACATTTATGTATATGTCTGTGGGAACTGCAATGATAGTGCTTTTGCAAACACAGATCTCATCTGCTGGTGTTACCCTTCCTCATTTCTGTCCAGCTTTCCATCTAGTTATGTATGTTCAGTGCACTCATTACAGAATTGTTTTACCTATGTAGACTATATTTGGTGAAAATCCGCTTTTTCTTTTTTGTGTTATTCTCCCTACAGCAGTTAGGACAGTCTTGAGTGATTTGAGTGAGGCCAGAACATGTGCTAAATGACGGGGCAGCCCTGTACTTGGAGACCGAGATGTTCACTGCTACCCTCACTTAGCTTGGGGACCTTGGACTCTCAGTAACTCAGCCTCTCTCTGTAGACCAGTGACAGGAACAAACTGTTAGGAGAAGCATGTCAGAGAGTCAGTGTGTATGAAAGAGCCGCCCTATACAGCTCAGTCTCAGAGACCTGGTACATGTTAATTTTGATCCTTACTTTCTTTACCTTTGGTGTTTGGAGTAATTGCTAAGAATCAAGAGATTTGGATTCTTGTCTTAGACATTGGGCAAGTCACTTCAGTTTGCTGGGCCTCAGTTTTTCCATCTGCAATGAAGCAGCTACTTAACTAGGTAGTCTGTATTTTTTTTTTTTTTTTTGGTAGTCTGTATTTTTAACCGTGGGATTTTCTGCAGATCCCAGACCTGTCAAAACTAAGCATCTACCACATGAAGTAGGAAGTGCTATAATGGGGGCTCAGAGGTTACTGAGGAGGAGAACTGACTCAGCCCTGGAGAAGGTGGGTTGGGGTTATAGAACAGGAGGTCAAGCAAGTTTTCCTTGGGATGACAGTGCTTGAGTTGCCTCTTGGAGATGTGTAAATACACTGTAGCATGTTTATCAGTTTTTGTAAAGCCCAAAGGTGAGAGAAAGCAAGTTAGATTCAGCAAACTGAAAGTTTGCTAAGACAAGTGGAACATTTGACTGTTATGTAGATATGCATGTATATGCTATAGGTATGGCAAAAAGGCTAGGCCAAAAGTACTGAGAGAGGAAGGCTAGCCAAAAGTACTAAGGAGTTTAAACTTTATTCCAGATTATGGGGAGCTATGGAAGGGGTAAGTGAAAGTGAAGTCGCTCAGCATGTCCGACTCTTTGAGACCCCATGGACTGTAGCCTGCCAGGCTCCTCCGTCCATGGGATTTTCCAGGCAAGAGTACTGGAGTGGGTTGCCATTTCCTCCTCCAAAGGATCTTTCCAACCCAGGGATTGAACCCAGGTCTCCCACACTGTGGGCAGACGCTTTACCATCTGAGCTACCAGGGAAGCCCATGGAAGGGGAGGGGGCCATGATTAGTTTTGACTTTTATAATATCCTTTTGTGGTTTTGAGAAGAGGAGGTTGGAGGTGCCAAACAGAGCAGCTAGGAAGCAGTTGCAAGCGTTGTCAGTGTGAATGGGCAGAGCATGCTAACGGGCTCTAAGACCTGCTGACGGTAACTGGGACCGCTGACGTGGGGGCTGAGCAAGGCCAGCCAGTCAAGTCAGCATTCGAGACCCTCCAGGAAGGCTGGCGGAAAGCAGGACTTCTTCTGGTTCTCTGGTTGGTGTGTAACTACAACTAGAGGTCAGTTTTACACATATGCTAGGCAAATAGCAATCATCCCCCATCCCCTCTGAGACGGAAATGGATTTCTAAATTTCTATGTAATCCTTAGGATTGGACATGGATATTCATTAAACATCACCTTATGACCAGGAGGTTTCCTGGGGCAAGAGAATCACCCTCTGTGTTAGATCAAGCTTAAAAGCAGGGATTTGATGTTTCTTAGTAAAAAGAGATGATGAGATTATGTTTAGAAAGAGAACCAGTGCCCCCAGCTTTCTTGGCTATCTTTGCCATTTTGTTACTCATTAGCAGCAGTGTACCTCTCCTACCACTTCTGCTCTCTAACTACATCATGCAGACCCCGAACTGTGAAAAGTGAAACTATAATATAGAAAATCCAGAAATAGTTACAGAGTATCTGTTATTTCTTGGGAGGCAGCCAGGTCTAGAGGAAAAAAAAAAAAAGCAGAGCTATTAGGAAAATTAAATATAATTATATAAGGCATGTAAGGTGCCTAGCACAGAGCCTGTTGTAACAATGGCCACTCCTTCATGCCCTTAGGATAAAAGCATCCAGCAATGAATAAAGAGCAACTTGTACCTGCTGGAATTTAGAGCCTCATTTGAATGATGTGATATAATGAATAAAAATAATCTTTCTAATGTTTCACAGTTTACAAATCACTTTCACATCCACTATTTCATGTCAAGCTTCCAGTATCAATCCAAATAACCAGGGCAAAGCATATTATTAGTTCCATTAAACAAATGAGGAAATTGACATCCAAGCATGCTAGGTGACTGAATAAGATCAGATTGTTATCAAGGGGCAGAGCAGGTCTGCCTGGCTCAAGCATTTCCACTGTGTAGGTACAAGGTATCGTACAAATTAAGTTCTAACCTGTCAGTGGTACGATTTGTCTTAGTAGTTTATAGTTTTATAGTAGAAACAAAGTGCGAAGGGAATCTTGAAGAGAAAGGGTTCTTTCTGCCTGAAACTCTGTAATGTGGTATTGTTTCCTGCTAGTTTTCAGGATTCATTTCTGAGGATGGTCATTCTTCACCTTCTTTCTTCTATCCCCATCTCACTTATGGTGGGATTATAATAATGTAAAGGGAACTGGTCTAATCTGCTGAAGGTTTTTGCCTCATCCTCCTAGTCTCAATCCTACCTACTGTACTTATATCTGGGGCAGGTAGCCCTGTGACTCAGCCTCTGATCGCCACCTGATATTCAGAACCAACTCCCACTTCCTAGGTCCTGCTGCTGTCAGCCTACTTTGTGATTTGAATCCCTGGTTCCTCCTGGGGAAACCACAGCTCCTGTCTTCTGTTATTTCTCATCTTTGTGCACCCCCTCCCCAGCTTCCATTGAACAGAACAGGCAAGACCAAATTTAGTATGGTACTGAGTAAAGGCCCTCAGTGGTCTTGAGCTTCTGACTGGCTTATCTTGCGTGCATGAATATAGAGAAAATGCAACTAAGCAGATTGTTATTCCAAGGAAGGGAAAAGGAAGGTATAATGCCTGCTTCCGAGAAGATAAGACACACTCAGATGTGAGGTCAGTAGACAGCTCTAGACTCAACCTGAAAAGTGTATCTGAGAGCTGCTTTAAGTGCATTACCTCATTTAGCCTGTACAATAGTCTTCTGAGTACGTATTAGTATTTTTATTTTATGAAGGAGGTAACGGAGGCTCAAAGAGATATTTATGACTTGTTCAAGTCCCCACAGCCAGGAAGTAGCAGAGCCGTGGTTGAGAATCCATTCTTCCAACTGAATGTGCTATTCTTTTCTCTTACTGAAAAGGTGCAGTAGATGTTCTAGATCATGCAGCTCAGACACCAAGTGGGGTTGGGGGTGGGCGGGGGAGCAGTGTGGGATGGAACATTTGGGGAAGGTTTCTGAAAAACCTGGGAGTTTAAAGATGAGCTCGCAGAGACAAGGAGGAGGGAGGAGGACATCCGTGGGAACAGAGTGTGCAAGGCTGTGGAGGTGGGAATGAGCTGGGCACAAGTGGAGGTGGTGTGGATCATGGTCTCATAGGAGCAGAAAGTGAATTCTGAGAGCTTGGTTTGTCTGGTAGAGGGACTATTGGCTTCAATATGCCTCTTGCTCTCCTCCCCGCCAGGAGCTGTGGGAACCAGCCCTCTGTGAGTGTGAGAAGACCCACAGAAAGCAGGAATTTGGCTCTCTCCTGCAGCCCATGCTGAGGAGAGGTTTCTCTAAGCCATATTTAAAACCTTGTGTTGAAAAACATCCCTAAATCCTCTAACAGAAGACAGATGTCTGCCTGAACAAATATCAGCTCTCACATAATTTGTTGTTTTTATTTCCCCAGCATTTGCGTATTGAATCTGACAACCTCCTATAATTATCCATTTTCCAGAATGAATTATGGAGTGCATGTCCCATGGATGTGGCTTACGCTGCTATTGGTTCATTGAGTGTGTGGATGTAGGGTGCCTCTGTTCAGGGTGCCAGCTTCTATCTGGCTCCTTAGTACTGTTCCACATCCGAGGCCTCGGTATCTTCACCTGGAAAATCTGACCCTGTTCATTTGTGTTAGTACCTTCAGAACTGAACATACCAAGGCCATTGTTTGTCCAGGGCCAAAAGGAGCCTTAATTTAAATAGTTCACTAAATTTAACAGCAGAGTGTTAGCCTTGAAGTGCAGACAGACCTGATTTTGAATTTTCTACCTCCTGCTGCTGCTGCTGCTGCTAAGTCCTACCTGCGAGCTATTTAACTTCTCTGAACCTTAATCTCCCCATCTTTAAAATGGTTGCAGAACAAAACAGTCTATATAGCTGGTATTAAATAAGGGACAGTTTTTCTTATTGTTTTTCTTTTCCTTCTTGTCTGGATCTTATCTCTTGGTTGATAGCTAATTGGGGAAGGGGAGGTTAAGATATTTTGCTAGTCATAGATAAGTTCATTGTATCATTTAATCCTCATGACAACTGTATGAGATCAGTACCATTATTGTCCTCAATTACATACAAGGACACTGAGATTTTAAAGTGTTAAGTAGTTGTCCAAAGATGATCACACGGCTAGCAGAAGCAGAGTCAGGTTTGGAACACATGCAGTCTATCTCAGAGCCTGACCTCATAGCTGCTTCATTGGCTTCATCATAACAGAACTGCTTCATCTGTCCTTTTCCTAAGAGAGAGATACCACCTTATACCCCAAGTCTCACTGTTTCTCTTTGCCTTAGCTCTTCCCTTGATGACCTGTCTAGTACTGACTTGTTCCTGCCAGTCCTTCTCATAAAGCCATCTCAGGATCTAGAGACCTGATGGCCATTCCCTGCTGGCATTTATCTCTGGATATTACTCTTCCTGTTCTCTGCCTGCTGGGCAATGGTTTGTTCATTTTCACAGCAAACTTTCACCGAGCATCTGCTATGTTCCAGGCCCAATATAAGGCATAGGCAATATCAAAGCAAATTAAATAGGCCTACTGTTTTAAAGGAAGTCAGTTCTAGTCAGGGAGATAAAAATAGAGGAATGCCATAGGCATGTCTAACCTATTCACTTCTTTTACCCCCCATATGATTCATCCCCATGATCTGTTGATTTTAACTTCTTAAATATCCCTTGAATATGTCTATTTTTTCACTGTCTCCATTACCACCCTACAGTTCAAGTTAATATTATTTCTCACAGTGCTATTGCAGTAGCCTCCTCACTGAGCTCTTGTATCCAGATTGTGTCTACCTTCAAACTCTTCTGCATAACACAGAGAATCCATAATGGTGGATGAAACAGACAAGAGTTGTCATATTACCACAGGGAGTGGTAACTAAAGATCAGAATTCTGCGCGTGGGGCTGTAGGAACCCAAAGGAGGGAGACATAAATTCTACATGCAGGATCAAAGAGGACTTTTCATTGGAAATGACTGGTAGAATTAGGCCTAAGAAATATGTGGGGTACCATATTAGTGCTCGCTACCATTCTGGTTCTGGTTTAGTTGGTCAGTTGTGTCTGACTCTGCAACACCATGGACTGCAGCCTGCCAGGCTCCTCTGTCCTTGGAATTCTCCAGGCAAAAATACTGGACTGGGTTGCCTTTTCCTTCTCAAGGAGATCTTCTGGATGCAAGGAATGAACCTGGGTCTCCTGCATTGCAGGTGGATCTTTACCAACTGAGCCACCATATTAGTTCTAGGTACCTTTGTGCTGTGCTTAGTCAGTCGTGTCCAACTCTGCAACCCCATGGACTGTAGCCAGCCAGGTTCCTCTGACCATGGGGATTCTCCAGGCAAGAATACTGGAGTGGGTTGCCATGCCCTCCTCCAGGGGATCTTCCCAACCCAGGGATCGAACGCAGGTCTCCTGCATTACAGGCAGATTCTTTACTGTCTGAGCCACCAGGGAAGTCCTCTAGGTACCATTAATGAAAATCAAATTTAAGAAAAATATTGTACTTCATATTTCTGCCACACTTTGATTTTTTTACAGAGAATATTACTTCTAGTATTTATAAGAATATGTGTTATATTGATGAGGAAATTAAGGTTCAATGGTATGAAGTGACTTTCCCAAGGCCATGAAGCTAGCAAATGACAGGATCAGGAAAAAGCGAAAGTGTTAGTTGCTCAGTCGTGTCGGATTCTTTGCGACCCGTGAACTATAGCCCACCAGACTCCTTTGTCCCTGGAATTCTCCAGGCAAGAATACTGGAGTGTGTTGTTGTTCCCTTTTCCAGGGAATCTTCCCAACCCAGGGATCAAACCCAGTTCTCCTGCATTGCCTGCAAATTCTTCACCATCTAAGCCACCAGAGATCAGGAGTTCCACTCAAATATATCTGCCTTCAAGTCCCTTGCTTTCCTTACTCCACCCTGCTAAATGCACCAACGTTTTTAGACTCTTGTCATTTGGCCTCAGACATATCATAATTTCATTTATAATTATTGTGTATCAGAGCCTTCTAACTGTCATGTTCAGTTTGAGGTTCTCCATGTGAAACCCGGTGCAAGCCTGCTCTGGGGCCAGAGTTCTGGAAAAGAGATTTATTGTTTAAGGAAAACTGGTTACCAGTTGACATTAATTCCTGTCTTGTTTCATGAGTTCCCATCATCTCAGTGATACCTGAATTTTCCTGTCAAATCTCAAGCTGTATCTCTGAGCAGCAGCTACTATTTGCTCCCCGCCCTTCAGTAAGAAGATGGCCCCTTCAAGGAGAGCAGGAAATCAACAAACCTCTCTAAATGAGCAGAACAGACAGACAGCATTGCACTCAATTACTCCAAGTGCAGAGCACCATGCTAGATACCATAGGCAATCAGAAGAAATTGACCATTTGAGAACTGGGGTTGTTGTTTCAATCTAAGTTGCTCTGTTGTTATGAGCCTCAGTTTCCTCATCTGTAAAATAAGCATAATGTCTATCATCTGATAAAAATATCAGTCCTGCCAACCTCACTAGTTTGTGGTGGATCATTGAACATATGACTATGAAAGTGTTTTCATAACGGATAGAGTTATTCACATTCCATATTGTTTCTTAGTGATCAGGATTATGAACTGATTGTTTAAAAGAGCACACAAGAATGATTAGATGGTAATGAAACCATTTCAATCTAGCTGACCTATATTAGACAAAGCTAGTCAAGCATTCATCTGTATTCACACTGCAGAGATTACTGCATCATACCACACTTTAAAGACATTATGTGTATATGTAGTCTATACTAGATTATGAGGCAAAAAGACCTGACTAAGGGTTAATCAAGTTCAGTGTTAAGAGTCAGGATTAGAATTCAGGGGTTTGGATATCCCAGCATTATTTCTGTTCCACCGTGTGGTCTCCACAAGACAGAGTCTAAATAGGACCTTGAAGCCAGGTTGTTTGGATAGGTGTTAACCTTGAAAGAAAGGTTGGAGTTTTGTCAAGAAGTTGTCACTTGTTACTCTTTCCTGGCCTAGGACCAGGGCAATTCTCTAACAGTCATCCTTTTCTTTTGTTGTTGAATTCAATAGGGAGCAAGTCATGATAACATCTTTGTGTTCTTGTGGTCCCATTCCAAATATCCCCACATGTATTATAGAACATTAGCCTGAATGTGCATGCATGTGTGTGTGTGATGGATGTGTAAAAGAGAAAGAAGTCTCTGGAAGGGTAAGAGAATCTTTTTTGATAGTACCCAAGAGTGGTCAGGCCCTGAAATATAGACTTATATTAACTAAAATTTTGTATATGCAATTAAAGTAGGAATCAATGCAATAATTTATTAACATATCTTGAGAAATGATTCTCACTAAAAGCAGATTACACAGGGTCACGTGCTCTATTATCTGTGCATTATCTTGTATCATCAAGCCACATGGGGAGCCAAATCATTATTTCAAGTTTGTTTTCATCATTGTGGAAGCAAGAAGAATTATTTGCTAGTTTATCACTTGAGGGCTTGTTCCTTTACAAGATAGCTATAGTAATGGAGCTAGTGTTTTACACGTGCCTTTCCCTTTTGTGGCGTGTGATGTGTATGGGAAGTGGGTATATTCATGTTTTCTGGAAGTGTGTATATTTGTGTGCATATGTATGAAAATATATTCATCTGTCTGAGTTCCTTACTAAGTTAATTTTTGGAGATTCCACTTCTTTTACCTACCTCAACACAACTTGAGACTCATTCTAATGCTCTGTATGCAGTTGGTGCTCAACAAATCCTGATTACTGATAATTGGCCAACAAGATATATAGTTTCCAAGTTTGGAAAATATGGCTGTTTATCATTCCCATCATTATCACCATCAAACATTCATGAGATAAATACATACTATGTACATAGAAAGTGTGGAAAACCAAGTCTGTAGTCTTATTTTCCCCTTAATAACACTGTGTCCTCCTAGAGTAGTTATGTACATAATTGTACAGGCAGAAAGAAACTTCTGATCAAGAAGAGTTAATGACTCTTGTCCCAGTGGTTTAGGAATAAAACTGTGCACAGATTCCATGTCTTGTCCCTCATCACTACACCATCTACTCAGGTGGCCATCTACTCATTTTACCTTTCTTGCACTTCTCATGCTCAGAGAACTTCCCATGTAGTTACTTAATTGGTATCTTAACAAATCTATGAGTAAAGGTCTTTAATCCTGATTTGGAGCTCAGCACAGCCTACTGACTTTTCAGCACAGTGTGTATGATTCCATATAGACTTTATTCTGTTGATAGACATCCTTTAACCTCACTGTAAATAACAAGCCTGTCAAGTAAGGGTTGTTTCCCCCCCCCCCCACACTGGTTTTAGTAATAGAACCATAGTGTGTGAGAGCTGGAAAGCATCTTAGAGAAACATCTATATTCCGGTGTCCTTGTCATCACTCCTCTTGTCATTCTTGGTGATTTTGACAGTCAGTATTCTAATGCCTTGGCATCTCTGTTCTTTCGTTTTCACTCTCCTCAGAAACTCTATTCGTTGTCATACCTTAGACTTTATAATTACTCCATATTTTATTGAATCTAAATTTCAATTACATTTCCTTTTTCAGAGGTGATAAAATGTGAAAAATGCCTGCATCACCTCTTATCTTTTCAGTTCATTCACTTATACCCCCACTTTTACAATTCTGTGATCCCCGTTAGAAACTGAAACCATTAACTCTAATATCTTTTCAATGCTATCACCTGCCTTGAATCATTATTTCCTGCCTTATTATTTTCTTGTTTAAGAGTCCAAGAAAGCAGAGGAGTAACTAGATTCGATTTGCTGTTTGAGGAATAGGATATGAACAAGAGTAGCAGCACAGACATCAGATAGGAGACAATTGGATAGGAATCCTCATGCTGTCACTCTTCATACTGTTCAGATGTTCTAACAACTTTCTATCTCAGAGTAAAATTCTAGTCTTGACTTTGGCCTGTAAGGCCATACACATCCTACCACCCCTGTGACTCACTGACGTCATCTCTTACCAGTCTGCACCTCACTTGCTTTGCTTCACTGGCTTCCTGCTGTTCCATGAACATGTCAAGTAAGGTCCTGCCAAGGACACTTTTACTCTGTTTCCTCTGCCTAGAAACTTTCTCTAAGAAATCCACATTCTCCACCATTTCTTAAAAATCTCTGTTCAAATGCCACATTTCCTAACTGCACAAAATAAAATGATAACACCAAAATCTTTGATCTTTATCCTTTAGCCGTGTTTAATGATTCTTTATTGCACTCATGACCTCTTATCATACAATCTCTCTTTTTTTTAGTGTAACATTATTCTTATCCCACAATAATGTAAGTGTCAAAGTAGCGATTTGCCTGTATTGTTCATTATATTCCTAGCAAATAGAACCAGAAAATAGGGCCAGAAAAATACTAGGAGATTAATTAATATATGTTGATTGGTTTAATGACTAGTAGAAAAGATACAAAGTTGCAAAGTTCTTCTCAAGATTAAAGACAATTTAGTGTGGGTATAGAGTACAGACTCAGGAGTCAGATAGACCTGGGTTCAAGTTTTACCTTTACCACTTTCTACCTTACTCTGGTTTGAAGGAAGCAAGTTAACTTCTGTGAGCTATCTTCTGACCAATAAAATAAAGACATTGATATCTACTTCAAAATGTTTTTGGGTTAAATACACAGATATGAACAAAACACCAGCCTTAGACTATGCACATAAAAGGTACTGAATGTAAGCTTGTTCTCCCTTACCTTTCTGTCTTAAGATTGATTTTTGCTCTTCCACCGTTATAGACCCTTGGGGCAATATGTCAGACTAGTCTATTTAAATCTGGTGATACTTCTATCCTACGTAAACTCCATAGTTCCTTGATGCTACAGTAATAACATCCAACTTGTTCACACTCATTTTCAAACCCTCAACAATGAACTTGAATGTTTTTTTCAGATATTATCTTCAGTTAACTTCTTCCCTGGACCTTGTGCTTCACCCCCAATTATTATTCAGGAAACACAAAGTATAAGGACCTACTTCCACACTTTTATATATTTTGCTTGTCTCTGCTCACAGTGTCCTTTCCCAGCATCTGCCTTATTAAAATTCTACCCATCATTAAGTCCCAGTCAAATTACCAGATTCTCAGATATTCTTTCCTTTAATCCATCAATCACCCTCCCCTTCTTTCCAATAGATCTTTACTGGATCATAAGTCTTCTGCTCCATCATAATCATCTCAAGGAAGCCTCCCTTGCCACATTCCCTGATCCCTCTACCACTCTCAGTTTTCACAAGGCACACATCTGACTCTCATCCCATACTTTCTCCTGCCTAGCATCTACCACATTGGAGGGCATTGCAAGTCTGCCTGTCTGTATCCCTCCTAAATTGTAATTTTCTTGAAGGCAGGATCAGTGCCTTTCTTCCCAATCTGAATTCTCAATGCTTAATGTGGTTCCTGGAAGATGGTTGGTATACAACATATTAATGAATGAACAAAGTATCTGTCTTTTCTAATCTGGATCTGGAGATTTGAAATTATTTCTTTTTCATCTCTCTCTATTTTTTTCATCCTCTATTATTGTAGCTGGAATAAATATATTTTAGACTAAGGTGTTTTCTCTTGAATCTGACATCTTGAGCACAAGTCCCAGTTTTATTATTTGCTAGTTATGTGATTTTTGACACATTACTTACTCTGTCTTCAGTACTTTGGTTTCCTCATATCTAAATTAGAAACAATAAAGGTTGTTATGAGGATTAAATTTAATAATTCTCATATAGCACTTAGCCCAGTATCTGGCCCATAGGATGTCAATAAACATTAGTTGTTTTTTTTTGAAATGTAATGAATAAGTAGTTCTGGAATTTGCTCACTTAGAAGTCCCTTATGAACCTTAACTATATATCAGGGAATGTACTACAAAGTGAGAAAGTAGAGATGTATATAACATATCCTAAACCCTTAAAGAACTCACAGTCTAGTGGCAGAGCAATGTGTTAGTTCCAGTTTCCTGATAAGCAGATGCAAAGACAGGACTGAAAAATGTAAAAGTTTTGTTAAGGGAAAATACCTGTGGAAAAAATGAGGAAAGGGCCACGGAGCCCTGGAAACCTTTAACTTTATGAGTCTAACAACAAGCAAAGGAAGGAAGGATGGTTGGATGAAAAGTTCAGCAACGTCACTGGGGAGTCCGTGAACCAAAGTTACATCCTGGAGGAGATGGGTCCCAAGAATGGGTCTGCCTTAGTATTCAGTCATTAGGTTTTTGATCAGGAGCAACCTGTGAGAAGTGTAGCTTTGGAGAAAATGCAGTTGTGGATTTTAGACTGCAGGAGGTAGATTCCTAGATCAGTTATGCTTCTCTGTAGTTGGAAGTTTGCAAGGTACACTGTTATTGCCACCATAGGAAAATGTATGAGCAATATAGGGGGTGAGCACAGAGGAAAGATGGCTATCCCCCTGGAACATACCCAGAGATACTGGAGAAAGAGATACCTCAAGGACACAGAGCTAGCCACATCACAGCCATTGACCATACTTACTGAACTGACATAGGAGGAAGGAACAAGTCACCCAGGGGAGGATGGTGATCAGTGGAATGGCTATCACATTGTAGTTCCTGCATCTAATAGTTAGAAACATATGTGAGTTCTGCTCCCACATCACTTATTTCCAGAGTTTATTTCTAGACATATTCTTGCAGAAAAAGTCTTTTTTTTAATGTTCATCTGTTTCCACTCTAAACTCATTTAGAACTGGAGTGTTTTGCTTGGATCCCAAAATCACTTGAAATATGGGCTGTGATCAAGCCTTGTGTGCTGACGACTATAGGTGGTGTGCAACCCACACAAATGGAAACAGTATTCAGACTCCCTACCTGATCCACCCATGAAGGCACCAGAACAGTGACTCTGGATAATGACCTGATTCCTGCTCTCCAAAAAACACTGGAAGAGGTCCTTGTGCCTAGGACTTTGCAAAAACAGAAAAGCAATCAGTTGGCAAGAATTAACTTCAGATAACGTGTGGTAATTTTTTGCAATAATTCATGGAACACAGTTCCTAAAATCCATACTCCTTTGCAGTGTGATGACATTCTTCCCATGAGAGGTGGGATCTGTTTCCCCACTGTTTGTGTCTAGACTGACCTTACAATTTCTTTGACCACTGCAATGTGGCAGAAGAGACACTGTGATTTCTGCCTGTAGGCGTTAAAAGCCCTTGTCATTTTACTTTGGTGCTGTTAGAATGTGTCTGTCATTATGTGAAGGAGTCATCTACCTTTTTAAAGAATGAGAGACTATGTGAAGGAAAACTCAGGTACCCTAGATAACAGTCACACCAACTACCAGACCTGTGAGTAAGACAATCTTAGATCATGCGATCCTAGTTAACCATCAAGTGACTACAGTTGCGTTAGGAATCCCTAGTGAGATGAGCAGAGCTTCCCAGCTGAGTCTAGCCTAAATTGCTTAAAATACAGTTGTGATCAAATAAATGATTGTTGCCTTAATCCACTGAGTTATGGAGTGATTTGTTATGTAGTGCTAGATAGCCATCATATTATAGAATTAACTAAGGTTTACTGCTACTATATGAGGGCTTTCCAGGTGGGACTACCAGTAAAGCACCCTCCTGCCAATGCAGGAGATACGGGTTCAGGAGACAATGCAGGAGCCATGGGAGACACGGGTTCAATCCCTGGGTTGGGAGGATCTCCTGGAGGAGGGCATGGCAGCCTACTTCAGCATTCTTGCCTGGAGAATCCCATAGATAGAGAAGCCTGGCAGGCTAGAGTCCAGAGTCACAAAGAGTTTAACATAACTGAAGCAACTTAACGTGCACACACTGCTATATAGCCAAAGATAATTATTAAACGTTCCCAAAATTTTAACAGTTTTGAGATAGGATGGTTTAGTAGAAAGGTCTTAGGATTTGTCTTTGCAAATATGAGTTCTGGTCATCTGAATTTCTCATCTAACCTCTTTAAGCCTTGGTTTTCTCACCTCCAAACAAGAAAATACAATTCTAGCTGTATAGACTTAGTGTGAGGACTGAATGAATAAAAGGTAGTAAGTCACATTGTGAGTAGCAGATGGAACTTCTCAATAAATGTGAATTTAAACTATCCTTCAACTTTACATATCGTGGGTGATTCAAAAATAAATGTACATTTTAATTGAGTCCTGCTCTCTGTTTAATTTAGAAGATTTCTATCTTCCTTGGTATGTTGCTTAGTATCTTGATATCACTAAAAGATTATATTAAATTAAACCTAATAGCAGTGATTTACATTGTTTTACTCATCAAACAAGGATTTGAGAGTAGATAGAGAGATATGTGTTTTCCCGAATTTATTAGATGAGTACTGAGGATACAGAAAAAAAAGGTATTAATTAAAAAGTATGTGACCAGGGGAATGCTTAATGAGTACGAGATTTACTTTTTGGGTGATGAAAATGTTCTGGAACTAAATAGAGATGGTGGTTGCAAAATACTGTGAATTTACTGAATAGTTCACTTTAAAATGGCTAATTTTGTTATGTGACTCTTACCACAATTTTTTTTTTTAAAGGTGTGCGGCTCGTGACAATAATGATCTGGGTTGGAATTGATGAAATTGTGAAAAGTGAAATAGAAAAATGCAAGGTCCTCTGAAGGAGTAGAGAGGGACTGGTGTAATCAGTTTATCAAGGGCTGATTTGGTTGTTATCCTTATCAAGGGGGTCATGGGGAAGAATATAGAGAGCTATTTGGGTGGCCAGGCAATCTGTGAATTAGAAGAGACGGATATATTTTGCTGCAACTGGGCTGTTTCTTTCTTCCCTACAAATGTGGTACTGACCCGTGTCAGTACTTTCTCTTATATGGTTTCACTAGTCTAGAATGACGACTGGCTTCCCTGAAATAAGAATTTATATGCTAATAATGCTTTTTACTTCATGAGGGAAGCCATCTCAGAACCAAGGGTGAGAAAATGGGGTTTTATACAGAGAAGGAAGTAAACATACATAGATATGTTTTTTGCTGGCAATAGCTTTGCAACTAACCTATTTGGTTTCTCGGTCTCCCTCCCCTCCCATTAGTGGAAATGTGCCCTATTGAGCATCACTTCTGTCATACTTCAGGTTGTGTGATCTAAACTCTAGTGGCTTCTGGGGAAACAGGTTCCAGGACAGTAGCAGCAGATACATCATCAGAGTGAGTCACAGAATACAGAATGAGTCACTAAGGAGGTGGGTGGTACACAAGCCCACAGCCCTCCATGCTGGCCCACCGGTAGCCTGCAGCTTCATGGGCCTGAGTAGGCGAGCCAGTGTGAGTGTGTGGGCACCAAGCAGGTCACATTGTTGCTGGTACCTCAGCAGCAACAGAGTAGCCCTGGGTGGAGGAGGCAAGAGTTGCATGACGCAACATGTGAGGCCAGGCTCTGTTGGATTATTCCTGAAATGTAAACATCTAGAACTGCAACCACATGGGCCTACCTCTGTGAACAGATAGAGTGCCAAGGCAACACGGCTGCCAACATGAAGCTGGTGGTGGAGCTCATTAAGCCTCACTCCAGTGAAGATAAACCCCAAGAATGCTAGGTGCTAGGTCATCTTCCACATTTGGTCATCTGCAGCATCAAGGAAAAACTTTGGTTGAACAAATCTGGGGAGGTGAATAACTTGGTTGGTTATTCTTATCTGTTATTGTTGTTTAGTTGCTAAGTCATGTCCAAGTCTTAGTGACCCCATGAACAGAGGATAGGGTGCTCTGTCCACTATCTCCTGGAGTCTGTATGAATTCATATCCATTGAATCTGTGATGTTATTTAAATATCTCACCCTCTGTTGCCCTTTTCTTCTTCTGCCATCAATCTTTGCCTGCATTAGGGTCTTTTCCAATGAGTTGGCTCTTTATATCAGGTGGCCAAAGTATTGGAGCTTTAGCTTCAGCAACAGACCTTCCAATGAATACTCATTGGATGAATGAATACTCCAATGAATATTTCCTTTAGAAGTGATTGATTTGATCCCCTTGTTATGCAAGGGATTCTCCAGTGTCTTCTCCAGCACAATTCAAAAGCATCAAATCTTCCACACTTAGTCTTCTTTCTGGTCCAACTCTCACATCTGTAGATGACTGTTAGAGAAAACCATAGATTTGACTACATGAACCTTTCTCAGAAAAATGACGCCTCTTCTTTTTAATATGCATTCTAGGTTCATCATAACTTTTCTTCCAAGGACAGTCTTTTAATTTCATGGCTGCAGTCACTGTCTGCAGTGATTTTGGAGCCCAAGAAAATAAAATCTGTTACTGATTCCACTTTTCCCCCACCTATTTGCCATGAAGTGATGGGACCAGATACAATGATCTTAGTTTTTTGAATGTTAAGTTTTAAGTTAGCTTTTTCACTCTTCTCTTTCACCTTCATCAAGAGGCTCTTTAGATCTTCTTTACTTTCTGCCATCATCTGCGTATCTGAGGTTGTTGATATTTCTCCAGGAAATCTTGATTCCAGCTTGTGATTTATCTAGGCCAACATCTCACATAATGTACTCTGTATATAAGTTAAATAAGCAGGGTGACAATATACAGCCTTAATGTACTCCTTTCCCAATTTTGAACCAGTCAGTCCATTGTTCCATGTCCAGTTCTAACTGTTACTTCTTGACCTGCATACAGGTTTCTCAGGAGACAGATAAGGTGCTGGTACTCCCATTTCTTTAAGAATTTTCCACAATTTTTTTGTGATCCACAAGCTTAAAGGCTTTATTGTAGCCAATGAAGTGGAATTAGATGTTTTTCTGGAATTCCTTTGCTTTCTTCATGATCCAGTGAATGCTGGCAATTTGATCTCTGGTTCCTCTGCCTTTTCTAAATCCAGCTTATACATCTGGAAGTTCTCAGTTCACACACTGCTGAAGCCTAGTTTGAAAGATTTTGAGCATAACCTTGCTAGATTGTGAAATAACTGCAATTGTGCGGTAGTTTGAGCATTCTTTGGCATTGCCTTTCTTTGGGATTGGAATGAAAACTGACCTCTTCCAGTCCTGTGGCCACTTCTGAGTTCTCCAAATTTGCTGCCATACTGAGTGAAGCACTCTAAAAACATCATCTTTTAGAATCTGAAATAACTCAATTGGAATTACATCACTTCTACTATCTTTGTTTGTAGTAATGCTTCCTAAGGCTCATTTGACTTCACACTCCAGGATGTCTGGCTCTAGGTGAATGAGCACATCATCGTGGTTATCTTGGTAATTAAGACTTTTTTGTATAGTTCTGTGTATTCTTGCTACCTCTTCTTAATCTCTTTTGCTTCTATTAGGTCCCTACTATTTCTGTCCCTTATGATGCTCATCCTTGCATGAAATATTCCCTTGGCATCTCCAATTTTCTTGAAGAGATCACTAGTCTTTCCCATTCTATTCTTATCTGTACTATTTATTTAATGCTATCCTCCAGATCACAGGAATTTGGCATTGTCTTGTGAACATTTACGTTTACATACCCTAACACCTAGCAGTTCCACTTCTAGGTAAATATCCAACAGAAATTCTTAAAATGTGTACCAGGATACAAGATTTATCATGGAACCCTGGTCATAATGGTAAAAATCTAAAATTTATTTAACAGATTAAACAAATAAACAGAATGAAATAAAATAAGTGTAGGCCCAGATAATTGTATCTCATGAAGCATGGATTATTGTTAATTTAATTCTATATACCCAGGATTCTTCAAAACACATTTTTTTCTTCTTTTTCTGAATCTCAGTTGCATCACAGTATAGAGCACTTGAAGTTCCTAGAATACAGTGGTTTATTTATTTACCACCTTGTACACAGTGCTTTCTTTTCCTGCTATGCTCTTTTCATAGCCTTTCCTTCTCATCCTCTAGGCCTCAGCCTAAATGAATAGTTTTCCTTTGGGAAGGAACACTGGGGCATTTATAGAGACAAAAAATAGACAATTTCTTAGTCTATTTAGCCATTAGTAAAGATATGGTGATATGACCATTGGCCCAGCGTAGATCAGTTGATACTTCAATTATGTGGTAGGTAGAATAGAACCATAAAATTATGATGAGCTTCCTAGTAGAGAGTACATGTTTTGTTAGACAGAAAACTGAAAATAAGGATTATCAGGCATATGGGAAAGTGTGAACAAAGGCACAAAAGAGGGAAAGCATAAAATACATTTCAGGAAGAATGAGAGGTTCTGTTTGTGTCATGTAAATAAAGAGGTCGGAAGCTGGAGTCCAATAAGTCAACCATATTGATCTAGGCCTAAAGTTTGAAAGATCTGAGTATCTTGTTAAGAAATCTATACCTTATACTGAAGACCATGTGAAATCATTGAGTGATTTTTGGCAGGGAGGAAATAAGCAAAGCTCTTATTAGGAAAACTATTTGACACTAGTGTATGGAAAAGGCTGGATGGAAGACATTCAGAATCTGTACAAGGAACCAGAATACACACAGTGGGTGTGGGTATCCATCGTGTTTGGACACCAAGCTATACTGGAAAGACTTGTTTTTCTGAAACAAGAAATGAAGCTTTGTCCAAAATAGCGGGGGCGGGGGAATCATGAAATCAAAAGCCATGAGGATTATCAGTAAATCAGATTGCAAGTAAATGCAAGATTCTGAGTATCACAAGTAGGACTCCTGCCTTTATGTAATTGTAAAGTAGGGGGCAATATCAGAAAGCTTAAAAGAACTTGAAGGGCCTATAGAATGCCAGGCTGGAGATGTGAGGCTGATTTATTTGAAAACTAGAGTAACAGTTTTATAGGACATATAAAGAATGTAAAAAGGACTGGTGGTCGTGGGCTGATGCTTTGCCTACTGCTACTGCTACTGCTAAGTCACTTCAGTTGTGTCCGACTCTGTGCGACCCCATAGATGGCAGCCCACCAGGCTCCCCCGTCCCTGGGATTCTCCAGGCAAGAATACTGGAGTGGGTTGCCATTTCCTTCTCCAATGCATGAAAGTGAAAAATGAAAGTGAAGTCGCTCAGTTGATTCCGACTCTTAGCGACCCCACGGACCGAAGCCTACCAGGCTCCTCCATCCATGGGATTTTCCAGGCAAGAGTACTGGAGTGGGGTGCCATTGCCTTCTCTGGATGCTTTGCCTATGGGAATTCAAATTATTCTTGATGATACCACTTTATCCCTCTCAAGTCTCCAATCTACGCCATGCAAAGACTTCTGCACAGAGAAGTTAGAAAAGTACCTAATAGCATACTGGAACTCTAGTGGAATCAGCCACATATTAATATCAAGATAACTGCACAACCAATTTAGACCACTACATTATTATGGAAAAGTAGGCAGGTAGACTTTTGAGTGCCTAACTTCCCTGAGTACAACCTTGGAGCTCTTGGCTCCCTATAAAACATTAACATGACAAATTATAAAGTTTTGATCATGCCAGGTATAACAATATTCATTTGTTTAATTAAACAATCAAAGCTGCTCTTTGTGTGGCTCATTTTTTTAAATGTTAAAAATAAAATTAAACACGTAATTAAGCTGACAAAAGATAAAGACCCTGATGCTCTGAGTTGAAGGCAGTTAATTCATATGGATCTGGGTCCCTGAAGGCACCACAGTTTATTAAATTTACCAGGGCAGGGATGTGATAAAATATTTTATGCAGTTCTTTAAGAGCTAAATTGCTCTGATACTTTTAAAGTTCACAAGATGCAGTCAATTAGGATGCCTTTTTAGCTAGTTCTTGTTTCTCTTTTTGAAGGAGTCCAAAACCTCAAGTTGGGCTCTCTTCCTTTATTACTTATGACTAAAAGCATTCATAGGCTACCAGTGGTTGGTCACACAATCAGAAATTCACAAGTGGATAGACCCCAAGGGTTTATTAACAGTAATGAATTGAGAGGAACAACAACAAATACTCAATGTGCCGGTATTGAATATGATTCAACTGTGTATATCTTTCTACCTTCCCTACCCCTCTCTTTTTAATCTCCTTCCCTCCCTCTTTTTGTCCCTCTTCTGCATTTTTGTTCCTCTGTTCCTTCCTTCCTTCCCACCACCCATCCCATGTTCCTCCTCTTCCTCCTTTCCTCTTTTTCTTTCCCTCCCTCCTTTCCCTTTTCCCTTTTTCATTTATTCCTCCTATATCATTTACCTCCTGTCTTACAACCTTATCAAGAATATGCTATTCATTAAATTCTCTTTCAATTTTGGGGTTCAGGATTTAATGGTAGTTCCCTAGCTGAGGTAGGAATATTCTCTACAAGTATTCTCTACAAAACTCTCCAAATTTGGCATTTGGTCTCCACTTACATTTTTCTAGCCATAGCCACTCATCATCTTCCAAGAAAATGTCTGTTAAAGTAAAGTAAAATTTGTCTCCCTGAATTTTCTCATTGAGTGGATGATTTTTTCCTTAATATTCTCTTCTTTGATACTTCCACCACAACCTTCTTTCCAAATCTGGAAAGTCTCTTTATTGTCATATCTGTGTACTGTGTCAACTTCTGCCTTTACACCTTTGCTCTTGTTAGTACTCTATGCCCTGAAATTCTTTCCTCTGTCTAAATTTTGAAGTATCATCTACCTTCCTCACTGACCTGACCCTCACTGAACTGTGTTAACATTTCTGTTTAGAACCAGCCCGATGTACATGATATTGACTGGAACATTTCAGGAATGCACATTACAATTGTCCACTTAGGAGCTATGTAAAAGTCTCATACTACTGACCGTTTATGTAAAGGCAAGAGTAGTAAAGAGTTTTGAGAAGGCACTAGCTACCACACAGTGGGGAGCTGAGAAACTTCATGTGCTGAGAAGATCTCTAGTTGCTCAAAATTTATAGAATCCCTAGTCATATTCAGTTGAAATGTGCAGGGAGAAGATGAAACCTGTAGGTGTCCCACAGGTGAGCAGATCACAGTGACTAGATATAAAAGGTAGATGATATTCCAGAATTTAAGCAAACAGACATTATTTTGATTGGCCTATCAGTAGGTATCAGGTGACAAAGGGGATCCCAGGAATGTTAAGTGACATTCCAAAAGTATACATTTACTGGGTAGCAGACTTGAACATGAATACAGAACAAAGATGTCCTAGAAAGAAAAGATTGCAAGCATGTCATCAGAATCAGAGCTCTGGACCCCTGGCCTCTCAGAGCACTTTGATTATACCTCTGTCAGTTATCATAGTTTGTCTAAGATTTCAGTTGCTTGTGTGCCTCTTTGCCTCTTCCTTGGGCTAAAATGCTCTCTGAAAGCAGAATCTGAGCCTCATTCATTTTTTCCTGTCTCAACACAAAATTCTTGATCTTGGACCACAGGTAATAAAGGCTGTAATGACTTGTGTCTGAACACCTTGGGAGGTCCAGTTCGAGGTATCACTCCGCGGCCCAGCTCAGGGCTCTACCCCACGACTCTAATCTAAGTCCCATCCTTCTAGACTTCTAATTGGTCTCTCCACAGGCGTGCCTGCATTCTCACTCCCACACAACTCCCACATCTAGGTGCAATAGATATGTTCCTAGAACTATTCCAGAGTAATTTTATCCTCCTAAAATACATCCCTTGGCACTATCACAGTCACACAACCTATAAAAATCAGTATAAATCCTTCACTTCAGCTTTTAAGGTCCCACAAAATATGACTCTAACCCCTTCACAGTCTTATTTCCTATACCTCCACAAATTGGACTGTATCCTAGTTCTCCAAACTTGCATAAACCATACCCACTCAGCTTTCCCAGCTCTTTGCTTTTTCCCAGGCTGACCTGTAGACCCAGAATTTCCATTATTCTCTTTTTATTGATTTTTTTAAATCTTTTAAGGCCTATATAAAATGCTATCAATACCTTCTCCATTAAACTTTTCCTGATTACCAAAACTGGTAGACTCTTCCTCCTCTAGTCACCTTTAAGGCTTTTTTCTTCTTTTTTTTAAGTAAAAATTCCATATTTTGAATTAAATCACAGTTATAATGTGTGATTTTATCCATGTATTTATTCATTTACTCAGTAGACCTTTATAGAACATGAGTACCTGATTTTTTCCATGTTCTTTACAAGTTGAACAAGATTGGGAAGTCACTGCAGTTGAAGGGCTCACAGTCCAATGGCGTATACAAGATATTTGTGAATATTTTTGGTGTGTTTACAAAAAAAAAATATGATTTGCTAGCCCTAAGAGTAAGTGTGAACAGAATCCTATAGAAGCAAAGGGAAAGAAACGAAAAACTTTAATTACTAGGAAGGTCAGAGAATCTGTCATAGCTTAGGCAACATTTGAATTTGATCAAGGAATGAGTCCATGAAACAGGGCAAATTGGAAGTGGTCACATAGGAGATGGCAAGAGTGAACGTCAAAATTTTAGGAATCAGCGAACTAAAAGGGACTGGAATGGGTGGATTTAACTCAGATGACCATTATATCTACTACTGTGGGCAAGAATCCCTTAGAAAAATGGAGTAGCTATCATAGTCAACAAAAGAGTCCAAAATGCAGTACTTGGGTGCAATCTCAAAAATGACAGCATGATCTCTGTTAATTTCCAAGGAAAACCATTCAATATCACAGTAATCCAAGTCTATGCCCCAACCAGTAATGCTGAAGAAGCTTAAGTTGAACAGTTCTATGAAGACCTACAAGACCTTCTAGAACTAACACCGAAAAAAAGATGTCCTTTTCATTATATAGGGAACTGGAATGCAAAAGTAGGAAGTCAAGAAATACCTGAAGAAACAGGCAAATTTGTCCTTGGAGTACAGAATGAACCAGGTCAAAGGCTATTAGAGTTTTGCCAAGAGAACACACTGGTCATAGCAAACACCCTCTTCCAACAACACAAGAGAAGACTCTGCACATGGACATCACCAGATGGTTAATACCGAAATCAGATTGATTGTATTATTTGCAGCCAAAGATGGAGAAGCTCTATATAGTCAGCAAAAACAAGACTAGGAGCTGACTGTGGCTCAGATCATGAACTCCTTATTGCCAAATTCAGACTTAAATTGAAGAATGTAGGGAAAACTACTAGACCATTCAGGTATGACCTAAATCAAATCCCTTACAATTATACAGTGGAAGTGACTAATAGATTCAAGGGATTAGATCCAATAGACAGAGTGCCTGAAGAACTATGGACAGAGGTTCATGACATTGTACATGAAGCAGAGATCAAGACCATTCCCAAGAAAAAGAAATGCAAAAAGGCCAAATGGTTATCTGAGGAGGCCTTACAAATAGCTGAGGAAAGAAGAGAAGTGAAAGGCAAAAGAGAAAAGGAAAGATACACCCATTTGAATGCAGAGTTCCAAAGAATAGCAAAGAGAGCTAAGAAAGCCTTCCTCAGTGATCAATGCAAAGAAATAGAGGAAAACAATGGAATGGGAAAGACTAGAGATCTCATCAAGAAAGTTAAAGATACTAAGGGAATATTTCATGCAAAAATGGGCACAATAAAGGACAGAAATGGTATGGACCTTAAAGAAGCAGAAGATATTAACAAGAGGTGGCAAGAATACGCAGAAGAACTATACTGTTCTTCATGACCCAGATCTTCATAACCCAGATAATCACGATGGTGCAATCAGTCACCTAGAGTCAAACATCCTGGAATGGGAAGTTAAGTGGGCCTCAGGAAGCACCACTATGAACAAAGCTAGTAGAAGTGATGGAATTCCAGTTGAGCTATTTCAAATCCTAAAAGATGATGCTGTGAAAGTGCTGCACTCAATATGCCAGCACATTTGGAAAACTCAGTAGTGCCCACAGAACTGGGAAATGTCAGTTTTCGTTCCAATCCCAAAGAAAGGCAATGCCAAAGAATGCTCAAACTACCACACAATTCACTCATCTCACACGCTAGTAAAGTAATGCTCAAAATTCTCCAAGTCAGGTTTCAGCAATACATGAACCATGAACTTCCAGATGTTCAAGCTGGATTTAGAAAAGACAGAGGAACCAGACATCAAATTGCCAACATCTGCTGGATCATCAAAAAAGCAAAAGAGTTCCAGAAAAACATCTATTTCTGCTTTATTGACTATGTCAAAGCCTTTGACTGTGTGGATCACAATAAACTGTGGGAAATTATGAAAGAGATGGAAATACCAGACCACCTGACCTGCATCTTGAGAAATCTGTATGCAGGTCAAGAAGCAACAGTTAGAACTGAACATGGAACAACAGACTGTTTCCAGATAGGGAAAGGAGTATGCCAAGGCTGTATATTGTCACTCTGCTTATTTAACATATATGCAGAGTACGTCATGAAAAACGTTGGGCTGGAGGAAGCACAAGATGGAATTAAGATTGCCGAGAGAAATATCAATAACCTCAGATATGCAGATGACACCCCCCACTCCAATACTTTGGCCTCCTGATTCGAAGAGCTGACTCATTTGAAAAGACCCTGATGCTGGGAAAGATTGAAGGCGAGAGGAGAAGGGGACGACAGAGGATGAGATGGTTGGATGGCATCACCGACTCAATGGATATGAGTTTGAGTAAACTCTGGGAGTTGATGATGGACAGGGAGGCCTGGCATGCTGCAGTCCATGGGGACGCAGAGTCGGACACGACTGAGTGACTGTACTAAACTGACTGACGGAATGAGTAAAAGTTTCTTGAAGTCGAAGAAGAATGGTGGCTCAGTAAAGTGGATATTTACCGCATTTTAATGAGAGGGGGAGATTTTTCCTTCATCTCTTTATTCTCTTTCACTCTGCCTTGCACATGTTGAATGACAATATGAAAACCTGTATGAAAAAAGCTTTCTCCTGAAATTAGGGTGATGACAAGGCACACAATGTAATAGTTCAGAGAATTACCCTGAATGAATCTTTGCTGTGAGAGAATCAATCTGTTAGTTGCTGAGGGGCTACATTAGAAATGCAGACATGATAAAAATGTAGCTATGCTTAAATATTTGTCTTCATTTGGGTTATCTCCTGTGGAGAATTTCTAGAAATGGACTTCCTGATTATTGATATATATTATTGCATCACTTTCCAAAAGGGCGTATCAAGCAAAAGAACAAAGAAACTCTTAGTTATTGATTGCCTATTTTGTATCAGTTGCTGTGATATCAGTTTTTAGATGTATCATCTCACTGAAATCTCCCAATATGAGGACTAATTATTTCACAGAGGAGAAAATAAAAATTCAGGTAGGTTAGGGGACCTACAATAGATCTCACAGGTAGTAGATGAAGGAATCATGATTCAAATTCATATCAAACATTTCAAATCTTAAATTCAAAGAATTTAAAAATTCAAAGTTCAAAGAATTCACAGTTCAAAGAATAATTCTATTACATGGTTTGGCTAGAATAGTAGATCTGTTTGAACATTCATGAAAGATCAACCTGAAGGAAACTTGAACAAAAATATGAATGCTAAGTTGAAGGATTTATTTTTGCTCTCACAAGTGAGAACAAGGAACTATCACCCTTGATTTTTTGCAAATATGAAACATTCATTTATTTTCTCATTTATTCATGCAGCAAACATTTATTGAGAATGACAATGTCATGTGACTTATATATACTCTAGATTTATACATACAAATATGTGATATTCCTTTTAAAGTATCTCCAGAAATATGTGGCAAACATTTAGGAGGGAATGTCAGATGCTGGAGAGAGTAATTTTCAGGGACATCATGAAAAAGTGAGGTATGCCATAAAAATAGTCATCATTATAGTATTTATGGTACTCATTAATATAGTAAACAATGTTTATTGACTGCATACAGTGTATTGACCATAATGCTAAGTGCTTAACATATATTGTGTCCATGTTTACAAAATCCTCTGAGACAGTTATCATTACCTCTATTGCCCAAATAAGAAAAAATTAGGCTCAAATATATTGAATAGTAGCTACCCAAGATACTTGTTGACTAGCTGAGTAGTTTTATCTTCATTTTACAGATAGGAAAATGAGGCTCAGAGGGTCAAAAGCAAATTTTTGCAATGCCACACAATGACTTAGTGGTTTCTAGATGGCTCTTTCCCAAGAAGCAGTATCCTGGGAGGAACTGCTAAGCTCTAAGCAGTGAACAGTGAGGAGTAGAAGCTGTAGCTGAAGCAGTGTATTATTTCACTTCTCTGTAGACATACTGCTGTGTGGGGAACTAAAAGGGAAAACTGAGTGATAGAGACTTGGGTAAGATGTTGAATCAAAAAGTCAAGTAGACCAACCAGAGGAATGTCCAGTCATAAAAGGCCAAGTAGAGGGAAGTATAGAGTATGTGTGCAAGCTCAGTCACTCAGTCGTGTCTGATTCTTTGCGACCCCGTGGACTGTGGTCCGCCAGGCTCCTCTGTCCATGGAGTTTTCCAGGCAAGAATTTTGGAGTGAGTTGCCATTTCCTATTCCAGAGGATCTTCCTGACCCAGGGATCAACCCCACGTCTCCTGCTTCTCCTGCATTTGCAAGCAAATTCTTTACCTCTGAGCCACCTGGGAAGGCATAGAGAGTATGCAGGTATTAATTCAAGAGACAGAGATAAGAAGGTTAGGAAGTGCAGGTAGCAGTGATGATAATGTCAGCTAAATCAGCATTTTTCAATTTTAATCCACATGTAGATTACCTGGAGATCATATTAAAACACAGATTCTGATTCAGTAATGTGGTGGTGAGACCCAAGATACTGCATTTCCAATAGGATTCAAGGTTATTACCAATTCTGCTAGTTTAAGAATCATGCTCTGAGTGTCAAGGAACTAAAACATATTGAGTTTACCACATATCAGGAACTCTTCTATGAACTTATCATGTATTAATTCATTGAATTACCAAAATGACCCTATGAAATAAGTACTATTTTTACCTTCATTTTAAAATCAGGGAAATCTAAGAACCATAAGAGAGGCTAAGTATCTTTCCAAATTAATCAGTGGTAGAATTCGGTTAATAATTTAGGCAGTCTGACTCTAGAATACATCTATGCTCAAATATTATGTGCTATTGTCATATGAGAACAAAAGCTAACAAAAAATTTTGTAATAGTTCAGTGCCAGTAAGGGACATAGTAAGGGGCATTTTACAGGTGTTGGTCATGATAAGGAAAGAACAATTAATGATATAGTCTCAGCACAGATTGTGGAAGAAACAGGATTTAAATCCAAGTAAATTTGGTTGTAAAATCCATTATTTCTTGTTGATACTGGTAACATACTTCATGCTATACTCAACAAAAACCCACTGAAGGCCTCCAACATACCAGAATCTAAGGACATAATTGTGAACAAGACCAGCAATGGCCCCTGCTCTCATAGAGTGTGTATTATGCTAGAAAGAAAGAAAAAAAAAAATATATATATATATACAATAGATAACACATATTGAGTGTTTACTATATGCTAGATCATGTTCTTAGCATTTTATATTTAATCATCATGATAGCCCAGTAAAATAAGTACTAGGATTGATGAAGAAACTCAGGCATAGGGAAGTAAACAACTGCCCTAGGACCACAGTCAGATAGCAGAACTAGGAATTAAATCCAGGCAGTCTGCCCTCAGACTCTGTATTTATTACCACTATGTTCTAGGCCTCTATAAATACATAAATATAGAGTGTGAAATGAACTAAGAGGGAACTAAACAAGATCCCAGATAGAAGGAAAATAGGAGACCTACTTTAAAGAAAGTGGACTGAGACTACCTTTCCAAGGAATACAGCATTTTATCTGAGACCTGATGGGTGAGAAGCCTGTCATAGAGTCAGAAGAGCATTATGCATAAAGGAAACAGAATTTGTCAAGACTCTAAGATAGGAAAAGGCATAGAATATTTGAATAATTGAAGTGAACCAGTAGGCCAAAAAAAAAAAGAAAAGAAAAAGTGAATGAGTTTAACCTGAAGAGGTAGGCAATATTCAGATTATACAGAGCCTGAAGGCCACGGAAAGGAGTTTAGATTTTGTTCTAAATATGATAGGAAGCCATGGAAGGGTTTTAAGCAGTGGATTCACATGATTGTGTCTATCCTGAAAAAGAGAATTCCAATTGCTAGGTTGATAATAAATCAGAGATTTCATGACTAGAGGCAGAAAAGATCATTTAGTATCTGAGGGGAGAGATGACAGTGGCTTGCATCAGGTTGGTGGCAAGAGTTGAAAAAAGGTGATTTAATGATAGAATTAACTGCAAAGAACATGTGAAAAAGAGGTATGGTTCAATAAAGGGAGTCAGTAATCCGACATGAGTGTTCAGAAAACAGAGATGCCAGTCAAGAGACTCTGGCTGAGGGTGGCCAATATGCAGCTGATTTCTCCATAGGAATATCAGATGCCTCATGGGAGAGAGGGAATACCACATCATTATCAAAACTGGCTCATGTCCTGTTTCAAGCTTCAAGCAGTTAACATCCAAGTCAATTTTAATGCTATAGAACTAAGATGCTTCTTGTAGTTCTGCAGAGGAGCAACACAGTCTACAAATTTCTGTACATTTATTGTGAATAGCTGGGAAACGCTAAGATAGAAAAAGGATATGAAACATTCCTTATGAGTATCATACAACTTTAAATGTCTCATTCCTTTGCCTTCACACCTCATCATATATGTTGATCAAAGAGAATAATTTGAAAGAAAGAGGAGCTATAATTTACCATCACATCTGAAAACTCAAAAAATGTATATATATACATATATATATATATATTTTTTTTTCACCTCATTTCAGTGGAGGCACCATGGAATTATCTAAAAACATTCCTTAAAAACCTCACCTCCTTGGAATGTTTTTTAGATTTGTGTTTAAAACTGCTCTGCCACAAATTTTCTGGGCAAGTCACTTTATCTCTCTGAGCTTCAATTTTGCTGTCTGCAAACCTAAGCCCTATTGACAGGTGGCAGTAAAAAAAAAAAAAAAAAAAAAAGTGTATTCCAAGTGCCAGGCATGTGGTGGATACTCAACAGTTGCTGGTGGAATTGAGAAGGAAACATTGTTTTGGCCCATTTGGTTCACAGAGGCTTTGGTATTTGTGATGGCCTCATCTATAGGAAGTTGAGAGGGGTTGATCTTTCAAACCTAAGAAAGTCTCAAGAAACTGAAAAGTCTGTGTAGTTAGCCCTGACTTAAACTAAATTCATTCAACAACCAACTAACATAAATTAATTCTTTTATTTGATTCTGTGTTCCAAAGGATCTTAAGCTAAAGGTTGAAAAATAATCTTTCAATTATCTTCTATTGATTATATTGTTCATATTTGATAGTAAACAGCCTTCAAAATGGCTCTTAATGATCCTCAACCTACCCTCTTGTGTAGGTCCCTCTCACATTGCACCAAAGCTAGTATATATGATAACACTTTTGAGACAAGGTTATAAATGATGCTGCAGGTTCTATCTTGATTCTCTCTCTGCCTCTCCCTTACTCTCCTTCTCTCTCTCCATTGGATTATTTGCTCGGATATAGCCAACTGCCCAGTCAGGAAAACTTTGCTAAGAAGCCATGTGGTGAGGAATTGAAGCCTTCAGGCAATAGCCACACAAATGAGCTTTGGAAGTGGATCTTCCAGGATCCGTTAGGTTTTCAGATGACTGCAACATTGGCTGATAGCTTGACTGGAACCTCATGAGAGATCCTGAACAAAAACAACCCTACTAAGCCATTCCCAGATTCCTGACTCTCAGAAAGTGTGAGAGATAATAAATCTTTGCTGTTATAAGCTAATATGTTTTAGAGTAATTTGTCACACAGCAGTATATAGCTTATACACTATTTTATTACTCAACTCTAAGGAAACTTGTCATTTACATTCAATAACCCTTTCTCAAAGCTTTGACTTAACTCTTATATTAGTATCTGGGGCTCAGAGTTTCATATCTGTTGTCCAGGCTTGATTGTGGTCAGTTCAGTTCAGTCGCTCAGTCGTGTCCGACTCTTTGAGACCCCATGAATCGCATTACGCCAGGCCTCCCTGTCCGTCACCAACTCCCAGAGTCCACACAAACCCATGTCCATGGAGTCAGTGATGCCATCCCACCATCTCACCCTCTGTCATCCCCTCCCTTCTCCTCCTGCCCTCAATCTTTCCCAGCATCAGGGTCTTTTCAAATGAGTCAGCTCTTCGCATCAGGTTCCCAAAGTATTGGAGTTTCAGCTTCAGCATCAGTCCTTCCGATGAACACCCAGGACTGATCTCCTTTAGGATGGACTAGTTGGATCTCCTTGCAGTCCAAGGGACTCTCAAGAGTCTTCTCCAATACCACAGTTCAAAAGCATCAATTCTTCAGCACTCAGCTTTCTTTATAGTCCAACTCTCACATCCATACATGACCACTGGAAAAACCATAGCCTTGACTAGGCGGACCTTTGTTGCCAAAGTAATGTCTCTGCTTTTTAATATGCTGTCTATGTTGGTCATGACTTTCCTTCCAAGGAGTAAGCGTCTTTTAATTTCATGGCTGCAATCACCATCTGCAGTGATTTTGGAGCCCAGATAAATATCAGAATGAGCCCAAATGTCAGGATAGGTGACTGTAACCCTGATTCTATGAGTAAAAGAAAATAATGCAATCTAGAAGCCCATGACCAGGCTGATTTCAAATTGTTGAAGTTGCTGAGGTAGCAAACAAGAATCAGATACTTAGCCGAGGGCCTGACATTTAGTAGGTACTCAGATTTCTATTGATGGAGATTCCTCACACTTGAGCCAAGGCAACCCATCTATAAGTAGATGGATTTGTCTGTCTTACAAAGTGTATGCGTCCAGATCCAGAATGTGACAACTGTACTAGGTACTTATGGGTACCTAGGGACTCTGAGAAGACCAGGAATGGTGTGTGTGTGTGTGGATGTGTGTCTACACATCCTAAAATGCATGAAATTTTACTTACATTTATGTAACTCTACCAAAAATAAGATTTATATCCAATTGTTCTTTTCCATTCAGCCCAATTACCATGTTAGGAACTGATCTACTTTGTAAAATGAAGAGCATCTTATCATGTGACTGTTTACCTGACTCTGGGCACCTTCTTTTTCATTCCGGAGCTGTTATTGAAGATGCAGAGGCAATACTCTACGTGGCTACAATTTGAGGAAAATTAGAGTATAACCACAGTGTAAGGAAGAGGGCCCTGGCTTACACTTCCTTTGATGGGCAGGTCAAGTTTGACAGATCACCCAGGAAGGTCATGTTTGCAGCAAAGATTCCAAACCATATCCAGAAATGGGTATTGTTAACACTGCGAACTCATCATCTGTCATGGTGACTTGTTTTTACTAGAATTCTGTTTAAAGTCCCATGTGGAGCTATGAAGATGGCCCCCTTGGTCTTATTTTATCTAGCTACTGATGGAGGCCCACTTCCCCATTTTTCTGGATTTTGGTATCTAGGAGTATTAAAAGACAGGACCTTAGAAGTCAGATTATGTGACTTCAAATCCTGGCTCTTCCACTTAATATCAGGGAAACTTGGGAAAGCCCATCATCATCTCTCTAAGCTTTATTTTCCTGAACTGCAGAATGGGATAAAAATAGCTGTTATCTGAAAGGATTTTTAGAATAATTAATTAATGCTTATAAACATCTTCAAGCAGTGCCCAGCACACTGTAAATATTCAATATTTCTGAGCTATTTTTTATCATTGTTAGTACTATGAAGCAGCTTTGTGTAGAGGAAAGAACTTGGTTTTTAGTTTGGATGCAATTTTTGGGTGACCTTGACAAGTTACTCAACCTCTTTGAAACTCTGTTTCTTCATCTAGAAAAGGAGAAGATATTATCTACACCAACGAGTTATTTTAAGGATTAAATAAGATCATACATACATAAGATCTGAGACATAGTAGGTAAAAATAAATTTCTTTTCTCCTTCTTTAGCTAGGTTATAAGTGCTAACTCAGGAATCTGATATTTATGGGAAAATGGCATCCATTATCCTTAAAGAACGTATGAAGAAGAGTACACTGTTATAAGGAAAGAGGAGTGGTTCTATGTTTAGCATCAGATGGGCAAAAGCATTTAAGTTCATGGTTGGATGCTTTTGAGTTTTTATGAAAACAAAATCCAGCAGATATAATTAAGTATGCAGCATTTGGAATAGAAGCAGGCACTCCTCTTCATTGTGTGGGCAATAAAACCTGGAAGAAAAAACAATCAATATGTTGGTTCAATTAAGTTTTCAGCTGCAAATAACTAATTTCAGCCCTCATGGTTTTTCTAGGGTCTAAAATATATTGCTTATTCTTCTTAAAATATTAATATAGCCCTGAATTATTTATTGACCCAAGAAACACTGTACTCTTTTAACATGGAAGAGAATGGAAGGTTATTTCATGTCAGCACCATAGAAGACAATAATAAATCTGAAATGTAAATAATACCTCTGAGAATAGAGCCTGGTTGAAGGCCAAAATGCGTAATTTCCAGAGTTTTTCTTTTTCCATCAAGAAGTTGGAAGTTGAAAAATGCTATTCTGGGTTTCTGATTCTTTTAGGGTTGGCAGCATCTTGTGGGCTGTTTAGATAATTCTAGAATGTTTTGATCATTTATAAGAATACTCTTTAATTTCATGTCATTAAAAGACACCACTATAATAATAGCAATAGCTATCATTTACTGAGCTTTTATTATGTCCTGGGCACTGTGCTAAGTGCTTACATACATTACTTCATCTATACTCTTAATTCTGTAAAGCAAGTACTATTGCTGTCCATATTTTATAGGAGAAGAAACTGAGATCTGGAGAGGTTAAGTGTTTTGAATCCCTGGCCTCTGACTCCAGAACTCTTTCCTCGATGAAACAACTTGCTGTTTTCACCCACAGACAGATCAGTCCCTCTTCCCTCTGACAATCAACATCAGAATGCTTGTGCTTCTACTCTACTCTGCCTGGCTTTCTAGATGCTTGTTTATGTTGGTATATTCTACTGTTGCAATGGAAAGGGCAAGGTCTTTGAAATCAAATGGATCTGGACATGCTTTCCACATCTTCGCCTATTAGGAATGCTATCTAAGATTACTTAGTACTTAAACACTCAAGGATGGAACCGTTATTGTCTCATTTTATCACCCAGTAATTTGGGACTTAGAGGGGTTAAGTTGGACTTCCCTTGTGGCTCAGACAGCTAAGAATCTGCCTGCAATGCAGGAGAACTAGGTTCGACCCCTGGGTTGGAAAGATCCCCTGGAGAAGACAAAGGCTACCTACTCCAGTATTCATGCCTGGAGAATTTTCCATGGGCAGAGGAGCCTAGCAGGCTTTAGTCCATGGGGTCTGAAGAGTCAGACACAATTGAGCAACTAATACATAGAGGGGTTAAGTACCTTAACCAAGGTCTAACTGCAAGTATGTGGAGGAGATGCATTTGAACCCAGGATACGAGAATACTCCAAACCTCATTCTTCTAGTAATTTGTCCTATCTACATAACTGCAAATATTCAGAGTTACAATTTGGTGACTGGAAGATTATCTAGAAGCCCCCTAGTACTGCAGATGGAAACCAAGGCCCAGAAAGAGGGAGTGAGTTACTACTGGACATGAGACTAAAACTCAGATCCCAGACCAGTGTTTTTTCCACTGCTGCTTCTTACCTGCTTATTGGTATCACAGTATCATGGCAGAAGCCTAAGGCTTAGATGCTGTTAGAGGTGGATGAGATTAGTGATTCAGAGGGAGGTTGTGCTCAGGTCATATGCTGAAAGTAAATAATATGATTTCCGTTTTGCTTTGGAAAAAAAAATATATATATATAATTTGAAAATGCATTAGTTCTCTATGTAACTTCAGTTTCTTTCAGATAGATTAAAAGAGCCCCTTGATGGTGGTGGAAGAGGAGAGTGAAAAAGATGGCTTAAAACTCAACATTCAAAAAACTAAGATCATGGCATCGAGTCCCATCACTTCATGACAAATATATGGGGGAAAAGTAGAAACAGTGACAGATTTTATTTTCTTGGGCTCCAAAATCACTGCAGACAGTGACTGCAGCCATGAAATTAAAAGACACTTGCTCCTTGGAAGAAAAGCTGTGACAAACTTAGATAGTATATTAAAAAGCCTACACATCACTTTGCCAACATAGGTCCTTATAGTAGTCAAAGCTATGGTTTTTCAGTAGTCATGTATGGATGTGAGAGTTGGAGAAGACTCTTGAGAGTCCCTTGGACTGCAAGGAGATCAAATCAGTCAATCCTGAAGGAAATCAGTTCTGACTGATGCTGAAGCTGAAGCTCCAGTACTTTGGCCACCTGATGCGAAGAACTGACTCCTTGGAAAAGACCCTGGTGCTGGAAAAGATTGAAGGCAGGAGGAGAGGGGATGACAGAGGATGCGATGGTTGCATGGCATCACCGACTCGATGGACATGAGTTTGAGCAGCTCTGGGAGTTGGTGATGGACAGGGAAGCCTGGCGTGCTGTGGTTCATGGGGTTACAAAGAGTCGGACATAACTAAGCGACTGAACTGACTGAACTCATGTTCATTTTATAGATGAGACTGAGAGAAAGAAGGTTAGTGTTGCTGGGTTCCACTAGGCAGTGGTTTGAAATATTCATATTAAGAAGGGTTCTGCTCCATCTCTTGATAGAAAATCTACTCACTCTGATAGACGGTGGTATAAGATGGTGGCATAAAGGAAGATATTGTGGAGTGATCCACACAGAAAAATTATTTCTCTTCCTTTTGGTCTCATTGAAATGACTTTTATCTGCTATGACTTTGAGTTTCTTTTCATCATTAAGGGGGATATATTATGTGTTTAAATACTGCATTATTAATAATATTTGCCTGGGTCCAGTGTTGTGATCAATTTTTAATGTGCATCATTCTTTATACAGTACTAGTTGAATTTCAAGTAAAGCCTTGTCTTCACCTCTCCTCTCTCAGTGACGGTCTCCAACAAGGAGGATGGCAGGCCTGAGACTCCTAATCCACAGGAGAGATCAGAAACGCTCTCCTAGGTCAGCCCAAGATTCTTTGTTGATTAAGGCATCATGAGGCAGCTGTAAGCAAGTAATGTGTATCTTCTTAAAGCTGAATCTTGTGCCAGAGGATGCAGGGTCAAACTCCTGACTGTCCCATAATATTCTATGACTCCGTTGTCTCATCCAAGTCACCTCCATTACTTCTTCCCCACACTCCCCTTTTCATCTGTCCTATTTCAAGCATTCATTGAACAACTATAATATACCAGGCACTGTGCTGTATGCTGGGGATGGGGACAGAAAAGATTTCTAGTCTTCAGTGTGCATACTCAGTCGTTCGGTTGTGTCTGACTCTTTGTGATCCACCAGTCTCCTCTGTCCTTGGGATTCTCCAGGCAAGAACACTGGAGTGGTTTGCCATTTCCTCCTCTGGGGTATCTTCTCGACCCAGGGATTGAACTCATGTCTCTCACGATTCCTGCATTACCAGGCTGATTTTTTTGAAATCACTGAGCCCCCCCTGGGAAGGACTGGGGAGCCTGGTGTGCTGCAGTCCTTGGGGTCACAAAGAGTCAGACATGACTAAGCAACTGAACACAACAACAAAAATCTTCAATGGATCTCCCCATCCTGATTGGAGGCAGGCACAGAGCAGTGTGATTGACACTATGATTTAGAGAGGTACAGGGACTTTTTTTAAAAGTCTGTAGGTAGAATTTAAGTTTTTTTTTTTTGCCCTGAGTGATATTAATATTTATTTTTAAGCCCCATGTGAGTGAAATTTTATACTCATTGGCACAGATAGCGTCTTGGCATATGGCCAGATCAGCATATTGCGCATCTCTCAGATCTCCAGGGAATATTTGAAATAGGGAACAGGTGTACTTACCCCCAAGTCTCACATAAATCTAGTTAACAGAAACAGCATTAATTTGGTCACTTGTACACAAAATTTATACCCCCTCCTCCAATCCTTGCCAAATACTCTTCTTCTAAGGACCCAGCCTTAGAAATGTGTGGGAAGCAGCTCTATGTGGCCTTTGGTTAATAGCGTTTCTGATGTTCTTGATGCAATCCAGAGGATTATCTCCTTTTGCATTCTCCTGTTAATCTGTCCCAGGATTTGGAAGCTTATTGACTTAATGGGCTTGACTGGAGATCCTTCAAGAAGAGAAATTGGTTCTGATTCATCTCTGAAAGGGCTTTCCTCATAGCTCAGTTGGTAAAGAATCTGCCTGCAATGCAGAAGACTCTAATTTGATTCCTGGGTGGGAAAGATCTGCTGGAGAAGGGAAAAGCTACCCACGCCAGTATTCTTGGGCTTCCCTTGTGGCTCAGCTGGTAAAGAATCTGCCTGCAATGCAGGAGACCTGGGTTCAATCCCTGGGTTGGGAAGATCCCCCAGAGAAGGCAGCTACCCACTTCAGTATTCTGGCCTGGAGAATTCCATGGACTGTACAGTCACAAAGAGTTGGATAGAGCGACCTTCACTTTCACCTTTTGAGCTTCCCTTGTAGCTTAGCTGGTAAAGAATCTGCCTGCAATGCAGGAGACCTGGGTTTGATCCCTGGGTTGGGAAGATCCCCTGGAGAAGGAAAAGACTACCCATTCCAATATTCTGGTCTGGAGAATTCCATGGACTATACAGTCCATGGGGTCACAAAGGGTCAAACATGACTGAGCAATTTTCACTTTCACTTTTCTTTCATCTCTGAAACCCAAACTCCACCCAGAACAGTGACTAACCCAGAGCAGGCATTCAAGAGGATGTTTGAGGAAGGAAGGGAAGGGAGAAGCGAAGGGAAGGGGAGGGGAGGGTAAAAATGGGGAGAGATGGGAAGAGGAATAGAGGAAGGCAATATTCTCATTTCATTACCTACTCCACCAAGACAAGGAAAGTTTTGGTTATTCAGTGGTGTTAATATAGTGGATAAGAGAGAAAGTCTGAAGTAACTCAGACAGACAGAGTACTATCTATAACATACTGAATCACTTTAACCTTGAAATAGGGAACAGGTGTACTTCAACTTTTTTTAAAGTGGGAATAATAACATTACTTCTTAAACTTATTATAAAAGTTAAACAAATGTATATATAAAATGTGTGTGTATGTTAGTCATGTCTGACTCTTTGTGACCCCGTGGACTGCAGCTCACCAGGCTCCTCTGTTCATGGAATTCTCCATGCAAGAATACTGGAGTGGGTTGGCATTTCCCTGGCAACCCACTTGCCAGGGGATCTTCCTGACCCAGGGATTGAACCTGTGTCTCCCGCATTGCAGGCAGGCTCTTTACCGACTGAGCCACCAGGGAAGACAATATATATATATATATATATATAAAACACTTGATATAATCTGCCACATAGTAAGTGTTCAATAAATATTACACTTTATTAGTATGTTTTGTTTTGTCTTTCACTCCTTATATTTTTCCTACTTCTTACCTTCACCCTGAGTTAGAAAATTCCTTCCTTAGAAAGCTTTATCTCTTAAACCTAGCATTTCTCAAAGTGTTCTGTGACACAGATGTGAATAGGTGTTACATAAAGAAAGAATTCATACTTAAAAAAATTTGAGAAGCTTGAATTAAAAATAAATTAGCAGGATTCTTTACAATAAGACTTTTTATAAGATTGGAATATGCTAATATACACAGTAACTCTTTAGAGGGGGCCAGTGCATACAGCATTCCTGCAGTTATTTGGCTATAGACACTCTTTCCCTCCTTTCTTCACAGACTATCTTATGGAATTAGTGTTATTAAGGACTTATTTGCCCAACACTGCCTTAAAGAAATTACCACACTTGTTTTTTTTTTTCTTTTCCTGGCAGAGGACAGGACTCACAGATTATTTACTTATAGGACAGGACTCACAGATTATTTACTTATAGAAACACTCCATTAACTACCAGTGGGAAAGGACAAAGATTTCCCTAAGCCTCCTAGGCTTTGTTCGTGTGTATATATTTTTTAAAGGAGTTTAAAAGTTTATTTTCATCCAGCTATTCATTTAACAAATATTTCTGAGAATCTGTGTGTTAGATGGTACCCTGAAGGTCTACAAGTCCTATGCTTGCCCAGCTTCAAGATAGTAGAAAGAGCCCAGAGTGAGCAATGTTAAACCTCAGTGGTTTAATGGATAGGGGAGCTTACACATCTGAAACAAAGTCCTGAAGCCACAACCCACCATGTGCAGTGGATGGCTGGCAGGAAATGGTGGCAGTCTTTGTTCCTGGAGGGAAGAAGAGATGGCCAGTTATCAGGGGAGTTAAGGTCAGGTTGGCTCATTAGTTACCAGGGAAACCAGCAGAGGGGCAGGCCCCTCATGGCGCCTTTGATAAGAACAATCACTAGCTGGGGTCCGGGGCAAGTATATAGAGAGGCCAAACAGGTGAGTAGGGTACAGGTAAAGCAGGCGCTGGTTGAGCAGGGGATTACAGAGAGCAAGAGAATAACCATCCTGAGTGGCCTGACTATACATTATGTTTGTCATAGTGCTGAGTTACTGGAGTGTAGGACTGATAGAGAAAAAAAAAAACAAAAAACAATCCAACTTTCAGTTGCAGGTGGAGTGATTAAGAATCTGTAAGGTAATATGGGAGCTCATTAGAAAAGCATTTAATATAGCCTGGAGGAGTCAGAGAAGGGTGCCTGGAGGAAGTGGTGCTCCGGATAGGATTTCAGGGGCCGGTAGGACTTAACCAAATGAAGGTGAGTTGTCGGGGAGAATGAGTCCCTAGGAAAGAGGGAATATCCCATGCAGAGAAGTAAGAAACACGAGTTGAAAGAAGTTCAGTGAGCTGAAAAAAGCACGTTTATTGTAGCAAATTTAGAAAGTACTGAAAAGTACCTATGACTCAGGAAAATCCCCTCTGTTTCTCCTCTTAAAGACAACTCAAAATTTTATCCTATTTCCTGTTAGTTTTCTTTCTATGCATTTTCCCTTTACATATTTCATCATAGAACTGATGAATATACCCTTTCAAAGTGTTTTTAAATGATGCTTTGTTGATGAACAATTCTAGGATTCATTCCAAGTATGAAGGAAAATGTGAATGTGATCATTCATGTTCTGGTCATGTTAAATGTGCCATCCAGAATTGTATAGAGTAAGCATAGATCAGCATATCTTCCAACCATGTCTTTTCTTAACCTCTTTTGCTTGAGGCCTTCATTACAGTATCCCTAGAATATGTTTTGTTGTTGACTGGACAATGTTATGTGCTTTCCATGTATTGCCATCAGTAGGAAAAATAAGCAATGGACGCAAAACAGACCCACCATGCAAGGGAATTCTGTGCTCTTAGGGCACGCATTGAGACAGGCCTAGATGAATACAACATGCAAACATTAATTGAAAACAATGAGGAGGATTTGTGGGAAATGCAGAACCACAACTCCAAAAGACTTCAGAGAAGGTAGGCAGGCGATAGGCACAGCTACTTCTGCAGAAGAGCCCAGCTCTGTGCAGAGGGAGCGAGGATAAAGGATGCTGCCACCATGCTGTCGTCAGTTGCTGTAACTCCAGAGACAGCACCATGGTTGCTGAGCCCAGGCCCACACACTCTGCTCAAGCCCAGAGGTCAGAGGCAAACTATGCTCCATCTGTAGCCTAGATCCCTGAACTTGTCCTATAGCCAATATGAGTGGGAGCCACCCCAAAGCATCATGTTAGCATTATTCTGATGGTACAATTTGCATAATCCTGTAAAAGAAATATCATACCAGCTGACAGACTCAATCTGTTTTCTGAGCCATCCTTTTGGAACTGGGACCTAACCATGGGCCATGGAACAACCCCATGAGTCCTGGAGCTCCTCAGGTCATCTGGCTGTTTCTGCATGTGAGGAACAGGGGTAGAGGGTCTGAGAACACCCTGAGGATGAGAAAGGGGAACCTGGACACCTGCCCAACTGTGACACCTATCCCTGGTTAACCTCAGGCACCAGAGGAGAAGTTAGAAAATTTCAAGATAGACACTTCTGATAACCAGGACCCAGCAGAACCAAGTCTGGGCTCAGGATATTTGCTTCTATTGCACAGCCCAGGCCCTGGACAGGACTTAGCTAATTTTCACAACTGTGAAACCAGACACTAGTCTGGTCTTCTTACCAAGGTCAGAAGGTGTTACTGAGCCTGACAGAAGTTTCAGTTCTGGTTTCCTGACAAGTTTCAAAGAAATGATTCCTACCTCACCCTTTTGTGAGTATATTCACAATAGGTAGGATAGGTGTTGAGTGGGAGCTCAGTGCATTTAGTTCAGAGAAACATGTAATTTCCATTGTCCTGAAAGAAAGAGAAAATAGCCAGGCCCCAGAAGCTGCCAGGTAAACACCCCAATGACAGGCTCCTCACTTCACAGGGGACACTTCACAGTAATAATGACAGTAGTAACAATAGTAATAAGTATAAAATTACAGTTTATTGGGCATCTGCTATATTCTAAGAACTGTGCTGGATGTTTTATGCATATGCTGCCTTTATCCTACTATAACCCTACAAAGTACAGAGCACTTCCATTTGATAATATGAAGAAAGTAAGGTTCAAAGAAGTGAGGTGATTTGCCCAAGTTCCCCCAGCTGACGAGTGGCAAAGTCAGACCCACGTAATTTTATAACCCAGGTTCTTTGTATTACCTCTTACCACCTTAGGTCTGTTAGCAAGTGCCCTCTGAGAATGCAGAAAAATAGCCTGTTTGGGAGACAGACTCAAGGTGGTGCCCAAGAGGGGCCTGTAGAAACTAAGACATCTCCCTGCCAGCCTATGGCCTGGCCAGGGTGCTCTGTCACTCCACTCCCAACCCACCCTTTTCTCTGCCTGAATCACTATCCTTCCTTGAAGTCCGTAGGCTACCCACTCTTCCCAAGCATACCACTGCATTTTTTTTCCTAATTGCATTTGTACATCAGCATTTCATTCCTCAGTGGGCTAAAATTAGGTGTCCTCCCTTTCTTTAAGGGGCTTACCTGGTGGCTCAGATGGTAAAGCGTCTGCCTACAATGCGGGAGACCCGGGTTCAATCCCTGGGTCAGGTAGATCCTCTGGAGAGGGAAATGGCCACCCACTCCAGTACTCTTGCCTGGAAAATTCCATGGACGGAGGAGCCTGGTAGGCTATAGTCCATGGGGTCACAAAGAGTTGGACACGACTGGGCAACTTCTCTTTCTTTTGGGCTTCCCTGTGGCTCAGCTGATAAAGAATCTGCCTGCAATGCAGGAGACCTGGGTTCTATCCCTGGGTTGGGAAGATTCCCTGGAGAAGGGAAAGGCTACCCACTCCAGTATTCTGGCCTGGAGAATTCCATGGATAGTCCATGGGGTTGCAAAGAGCCGGACATGACTGAGTGACTTTCACTTTCTTTAAGTAAATAATCATATGAAGCCCCCTGGCAGATGAGCTTTAAGCTCTTGGCTGGCCTTGAAAGGACAGTTTTCACTGAACACCTGGGGGCAGCAACTTTTCTTATGAGGTGCTGTGGGAATTCAGAGACCTGGATGCTAAGCCACTGTGTGGCCTTGGTCAAGTTACTGCCTTTTTCTGGGCCTGGGGAGGGTGGCGTGGAGAGGACAGGGGATTTGGGATGGATAAGATCTAGTTGCAGCTTGGTAGCCTATTCTCTTTCTCAAACTGACGTGCAGCAGTAGCATCAAGTTGAGCACACACGTCTAGGGATCCCCTGCTGTGTGATCACGGTGTGGTGTGAGAGAAAGAGCACGGGTTTGGGGGTCACAAAGCTCTGGACTTGAATTTTGCCTTTCTACTTCCATCCGTGTGGCCTGGGGAAAGTCATTTAATGTCGGCAGATATGTGTGGGCACAGAATGCCGTCCTCTGCTCTCCTCTTCTGCCCCTTCCCTCACTGAGGCGCCTCCCTTCGCTGCTCCTCTGGCGGCTCCACAGCACCAGTGTCCTGCTGTCTTCAGCACTCCGAGCTTATTGAACCCGATGCATTGTGACTCTCTGCATCCCCAGACCCCTCCTCCCAGCCCCCCGGCTGCTCACTGCCACCATGCCATGCCTTTAGAATCAGAACTGTGGGCTGCTGGTAGTGATCATGGATGAGGCAGAAGAGCGACAGATGACAGAGACTGTCACTGAAGCCAGACTGAAGCCCAATCATCGGGCCACACAGAGAGCCTCGTGTGGGTCACGCAGGCCACACCTGCTCCCTGGAGGGATTCTGGAACATGTCTCAGTGTTCTGTTCATGAGTTCCACATGCCAATTATATCTGATGACATGAGACACTTAACACCACCATCCCACCTTACAGCTACCAACTCCCTACCCACCTGGCCAGACACCTGAAGTGGGTTCTCTTCTCAGCTGAGTGCTTCCTCTTTCAATGAACCTTTGTTCAGTTATCTACTCAGTCTCCCATTTATCAGACACTCATCCATTTATTTAAATGGGCAGAGTTCCTGGAATGATAATGTTACACACACTTCAAATTAGCCCCAACAAGGTTCTTCCTTCCCAGTGTTGATCCAGTCAATAGAATGAGACCAGGTTCTGTTCAGAAGGAAAATTTCTTTCTTTGACCAAAGAAGGGAGAGGCATGAGCTTACATTCTAGAGCACAGGCTCTCTACTCTCCCAGACAGACTCTGAGATAGGCCCCGCTGGGGGCTGCTTTACTGGGCTCTCTTCAGGGGGAAGGATGAAGTTCTGGGGGGTTGGGCACAGATGCGCTGCTCACGCTCCAGATCTGGTGCCAGGGCAGTGCCTCTGCACATGGACCACCCTCACTGCACTGCCTTGAGCCACAGTGTCCCAGGTAGTACTTCTGCACAGACCGTGCCAGCCGAGGTGTCTGCACAGCCCTTTACAACTGGGAACTCTGGTCTGAGGGCCTAGGTACATGGCCTCTGAACTCAGCACCTTGTAAGCTAGACTAAGCACAAAGGAGAAGGAAAAAAAGTGAGTTTATTTTATTACCAAAATTATATTTTTATTTTCCAAGAATTGTTAATGGGCTATGCAGGTGGCAATAATTCATAGTTTTTCTGTCATCCCTCACAGTGCCAGGCACTTCACATAGATGATCACTGTGGTTAGTAGTGTTAAGTTCTGCAGTCAAAATGCCTGTAACCAAATCCTGAATCTTCTACTTATAACTGTGACCTGAAGTCAAATCCTTAACATTTTTGGACTTTCTTTTCCTCATCTGTAAAATAGGGACACAAATATTACCTATGGGATAATAGGTGTTTATATAACAAATGAACTAGCATATTAAAAATGCTTAGAACTGGACCTGATACATAGTAAATAATAGAGATTAGCTACTATGACTAAAGCATACAGCAGTCATGAATACTAGTATTACCTCCATTGGGGGTTATAGAAACTGGGGTGAGCAAAGTTGGAAAATCATCCAAGATTGAAGAACTGATAAGTGGTAGAGTTGTAATTCAAAACTACAGCAGTCTTATTTGTGATCTCTAATTTACTTGACTAATTGACTCTAATTGACTTGGGTGGGATGGCAAGGGTGGGAGAGAGGATTATCTAAGACAAGACAAATAAATGCTCAGTTCAGCCATGTCTGACTCTTTGCCATGCCATGAACAGCAGCATGCCAGGCCTTCCTGTCCATCACCAACTCCAGGAGTTTATCCAAACTCATATTCATTGTGTTGGTGATGCCATCCAACCATCTTATCCTCTGTCATCCCCTTCTCCTCCTGCCCTCAGTCTTTCCCAGCATCAGCCCTGGTATCCACTGACAGTCATCATCAGCCAACAACACATTGGATCAAACCTTTTTTCCTATCTTTTCCTGTTCCTGTGGGTTCCAGGATAAGCAGATTGACAGTGTTCAAAACATATTTACCCCATTGCCTTATGCCATGATTCGCCTTGCTGATGAAGAGGCTAGTTTATTGCTTACAGATAGAAAAACCAGAGCTCAGAGAACTTGTGAGACCCAGTTTCTGTTTAGATCTATGCATGGGCCCACTAAAATGCATTTAGCTGTGGATGACCTAGCTTTTTCACTGGCAGAATCATTTTCAAGAGGATTAAGGCTATTTTGCACTAGAGAACCAGCTCAGTCTGGGTTGGCAAATGGCAAATGGAGATAAAATGGTGAGAGAGTTGCTGCTGAGAAAATGACATGTTCATGATTGTGTCCCAAAGAGCAGTAATTCCAGTAATTGCTGACTTCTACATTTTTATTTTTGTTTTTCCACTTCACTCCCCATGTGTTAATGTATGTAGATGGTTAGGGCTGACTCCTTCCTGAGAAGATCTGTGAGTTGCTGTTCTCCTTTCATATGTAAGGCTTCTGGGTCAGACCTAAGGATACCCTAGGAAATTTAATCCATCCATCATATTATCAAGTACTCCTTGAATACCTACTCCATGCCAAGCCTTGTCTGGACACTGAGAATTCATAAAACGCTTGGTACAATCCCTGCTTTCATGAAGTTCACAGTCCAATGATGGAGGCAGACATAATTGTGTCAAACACAACCCATACAGAGAAGATACAGTTGCACCAAATTCAACATACAATTGCATGTTACAAAGTTGTGCCAAGGGACATGAAAGACAAACAACTTTTCATGGGGTATCAAGAAAGTTCTTCTAGCTATAGCAAGCCATGCCTTGGATCTTGAGAAGTTCATAAAGGGGTGTTAATTTACCTGGGTATTCAGGAGCAGGAAGGGCATTCCAAGCCAAAGCAGCAGCATATGCCCAGAACTAACAGTTTAATGTGTTTCAGAAACAACAAGTTCAGTATGACTCCTCCGTAAACAAATGTATGGTCTTAGGGAGAGGTAAGGCTAGGTAAGTATTGGAAGGTGTGGGTAGGCATATATCACAGACTACTACGTTGATGGCTTGTTCATAGGGGAGTAGAAGGTCTCAGGAGAGAAGTGACTTACCCAGTTAATGCATATCCTGGAACAGAGTGGAATGAACCCTTGTAAAGGGACTGGAAAATCTGGGTTTTGCCCCCTTTTCCATGCCCTTCAGATTGAGTACACATGTTCCAGGTCTTATAATATCTTCAAGCCTGTTTCTTCACTTCTAAAATAGAAATATCTGACCTGGCCATCCTGTGAGGTTGTTTTGAGAAGAAAATGAAGAAAAGAGTATGAAGCTAATTGGTGAATTATAAAAAAAAAGCCATTATTTTATTTATAGTATCTTTTTTAGTGCTGTATTAAGTTTATATTCTCAATAGGCATTTTAATATCCCTCAAATAATAGAGTAGTATCTGCAATAAAAAGTTTTAGGATGACTTTCCTGGGATATTATTTAGAATTATATTTAATACTATTATAAACATAGAGTGAGGATAAAAGAAGGGAAAAATATTTATTGAGCACTTACATAACAAGTACTATGCTAAATTCTTTGTTGTTGTTGTAGTTCAGGTATTCAATTGTGTCTGACTCTTTGTGACCTCATGGACTTCAGAATACCAGGCTCCTCTCCTCCACTATCTCCTGGAGTTTGCTCAAATTCATGTCTGTTGAGTCAATGATGCTATCTAAGCATCCCATCCTCTGCCACCCCCGTCTCCTTTTGCCTTCAGTCTTTCCCAGCATCAGGGTCTTTTTCAATGAGTCAGCTCTTCACCTCAGGTGGCCAAAGCTTCAGCATCAGTCTTTGCAATGAATATTCAGGTTTGATTTCCTTTAGGATTGACCAGTTAGATCTCCTGGTAGTCCAAGGGATCCTCAGGAGTCTTCTCCAATACAATTTGAAAGCATCAGTTCTTCAGTGTTCAGACTTCTTTATGCTACATTTCTTTACTCACATTTAAATTAGCCTTTCAGTACTCCCATGAGAGTGGGGATTATTATTCCATTTTATAGATGAGGAAATTAAGGCTCAAAGAGTTATAATAACTTATCAAAATTCAGTCAACTTGTGAATGGCAGAGCCAGGATTATAACCCAAATATGCATTATCTTAACTCTTGCATTCTTCTCTATACATTGGGTTTGTTGGAGAAAGAGGACAGTGAAACAAAAGAGACCAGAAATGGGAATAGATATAGTAGTAGTGCAGTGTTAGTTGCTAGGTCGTGTCCCACTCTTTGTGACTTCATGGGCTGTAGTCCACCAGCCTCCTCTGCCCATGGAATTCTCCAGCAAGAATATTGGAGTGGGTTGCCATTCCCTTCTCCAGGGGATCTTCCCAACCCAGGGATCAAACCCGTGTCTCCTACATTGCAGGCAGATTCTTTACTGTCTGAGCCACTAGGAAAGCCCAAATATAATGTAAGTGCTATGTAAACAGTTGAGGATGAGTTGAAGATAGGTTCCCTGAGGGCACCTAGAATCTCCCTAACTCCCAACCTCTCTAGCTTAGCCCCTTAAGACCGCCCCCCCCGCCCCCCGCATTTTTTGCAGAGTTCTAATACAGCCCTGGTATCTATGATGACAGTCATCATCAGACAACAGCACACTGGATCAGACCTTTATCCCAATCTTTTTTCTGTGGTTTCCAGAATAAGCAGGTTGACAGTGTTCAGAGCATATTCATACCATTGCCTTTTTTAATTTTTGGAATTTCATGGAATTTTTTTTTCAAATATTTTCCAATCTTTGGTTGAATCCATGGATATGTAGATATGAAGGGCTGACTGTATTTTCTTCTCTCCAAATATAAAAATCCTAGCAAATATATAATACCATATAGAGTTTGTAAATTTATAGGTTATTTTTTGTTTGATTGATTTTGCTTTAATAGATATACAGATTGCAATAGACATGAGATTCATTTGAGAGAGTGAGGAGCTCGTCCCAGCTAGGGAAGAGAAGATGGATTTAGGGTAACTGAAGACTTTTAGCCAAAGAGTTTTGAAAGCCATGCCACGGTTTTTTGTTTGTTTTGTTTTGTTTTGTTTGATTTTTGCTCCTGACTTACAGGCATGAGTGATAGGGCATTGTTGAATAGAGATCTCAGTAAGACTGTTTTGAAGGGAAAATTAGGTCAAATGAAGAAAACTTCAGAGAAAAGCAAGACTTCCCAGTTGGTGCAATACAAAGAATACACCTGCTAATGCAGGAGAGGCAAGAGATATGGGTTTGTTCACTGGGTCGGGAAGATCCCCTGGAGTAGGAAATGGCAACCCACTCCAGTATTCTTGCCTGGAAAATTTCATGGACAGAGGAGCCTGGTGGGCTACAGTCCATGTGGTCACAAAGAATTAGATATGACTGAGGGATTGAGCATGCACACAATGACACAATGTTTTTCTTCCCTTTTTTTTTTTCCAGTTTTATTGCAGATGCTAGGTGTTTACCAAGTTTGATAAAAATTATAGTTAAATAATACATTTTATTATTCTGTTTATATCTTTTAAGATATCAGACTCCCAGAGGATATAGCCAGTAGAAAATTTATCATGTCCTATAGCCCTGAAATCATTTAGAAATTGCACAGTTTTCATAGTCATAATCTTAGGTTCTTAGAAAAACTTCAATGTGAACCACTGTGGAAAACAGTAAAGAGATTCATTAAAAAACTAAAAATAGAGCTACCACTTCTGTGCTTGTATCTGGAAAAGATGAAATATGTAATTTGAAAAGATACATGCACCTCAGCATTCATAAGAGCCCTATTTACAATAGCCAAGACATCGAAGCAAGCAAAGTGTCCATCAACAAATGAATAAAGAAGATGTGGTTTGTATATAAAATGGAACATTACTTAGCCATCAAAAGAATGAAATATTGCCATTTGCAGCAAGAGGGATGGACCTAGAGAATATCATGCTGAAGTAAGTGAAGTAAATCAGACATAAAAAGACAAAAATTATATCATATCACTTGTATGTGGAATCTAAAGAAAATGATACAAATGAGCTTATTTACAAAAAAGACACAACCTCACAGACATAGAAATCAAGCTTATGATTACTAAAGGGGAAAGTGGAGGGGAGGGATAAATTAGGAGCTTGGGATTAACAGATATCCCATGTTATCTAGTATAGTATTAATATGCTATTATTAATGTTATATATAAAATTAACTATATATAAAATAATAAAGTTAGAATTTATTGTATAGAACAAAGACTAGCATCTAGTAGAGGCCTAGAACATAGGAGATTACTAAAAATTTTTGATTAAGTCTAATAACAGTTCAGATCTGCTCAGTTGCTCAGTCGTGTCCAACTCTTTGCGACCCCATGAACCGCAACATGCCAGGCCTCCCTGTCCATCACCAACTCCCAGAGTCTACCCAAACCCATGTCCATTGAGTCGGTGATGCCATCCAACCATCTCATCCTCTGTCATCCCCTTCTCCTCTCACATCCGTACATGACCACTGGAAAAACCATAGCCTTGACTAGACGGACCTTTGCTGCCAAAGTAATGTCTCTGCTTTTTAATATGCTGTCTAGGTTGGTCATGACTTCCCTTCCAAGGAGTAAGCGTCTTTTAATTTCATGGCTGCAATCACCATCTGCAGTGATTTTGGAGTCCAGAAAAAGAAAGTTTGACACTGTTTCTACTGTTTCCCCATCTATCTGCCATGAAGTGATGGGACCAGAAGCCATGATCTTTCTGAATGTTGAGCTTTAAGCCAACTTTTTCACTCTCCTCTTTCACTTTCATCAAGAGGCTCTTTAGTTCTTCTTCACTTTCTGCCATAAGGGTGGTGTCATCTGCCTATCTGAGGTTACTGATATTTCTCCTGGCAATCTTGATTCCAGCTTGTGCTTCCTCCAGCCCAGCGTTTCTCATGATGTACTCTGCATATATGTTAAATAAGCAGGGTGACAATATACAGCCTTGACAATATACAGTACTCCTTTTCCTGTTTGAAACCAGCCTGTTGTTCCAAGTCAAGTTCTAACTGTTGCTTCCTAACCTGTATACAGGTTTCTCAAGGGACAGGTCAGGTGGTCTGGTATTCCCATCTCTTTCAGAATTTTGCATAGTTTATTGTGATCCACACAACAGCACAAATTTGACACTGGGTGCATGCCACAGGGCATTCTATTTTGAGCTCACAAAGCTATTTTACATTACTACTTTAATTGTTGCCTGTATTTTGTCATCTCAGTTTCTATAAGGATAAGCTGCATGTTTTCTCCTCTTAGGTACTCCAGAATATCCTGGTATTCTCATTTTGTGTTTGTTGATTCTTGCTTTAGACATATTTCTAATTAGCCTGATAGCTGACTTCACAGTCCACGGTAAAACATAAGAAGGGGCCACCATAGCAAGTAGATTAATTTCCACATAAGCCACAGCCGATTGTTGGACAGCAAAATGGGGAGCAAAAACAATTCAAGCTCCATAAGAATTTGGACCTTTACTCTCATCACCGGTCTCCCAAATGTCAAGAAAAGTGCCTGAAATGTGGCAGTAATATAATTCTGATTAAAAAATAATATCATAGAGCTATTAACTGGCAGATACCTGAATTATACCTAGACTGGTTCCAGAGTTCTTGCTTGGTAAGTATTTGTTGAATTAAGGAATAAATGAATGAATGAAGTGTATTACTTCTCAATCTTCAATTCATTTGAGTTCATCATTGAATGGTATTTATACTTAAGAAGAAATGCAATTTACATTGTACTTGCTAAGTTAAACTGAATGTAACTGAATCTAAGTGGAGTGAACTGTGGTGTTGGAGAAGACTCTTGAGATTCCCTTGAACTGAAAGAGCATCAAACCAGTCAATCCTAAAGGAAATCAGTCCTGAATATTCATTGGAAGGATGGATGCTGAAACTGAAACTCTAATACTTTGGCCACCTGATGCAAAGAACTGACTCATTGGAAAAGGCCCTGATGCTGGGAAAGATTGAAGGCAGGAAGAGAAGGGGACGACAGAGGGTGAGATGGCTGGATGGCATCACCAACTCAATGGACATGAGTTTGAGCAAGCTCCGGGAGTTGGTGACGGACAGGGAAGCCTGACGTGCTATAGTCCATAGGGTCACAAAGAGTCGGCCACCATTGAGTGACTGTACTGAACTGAACTGAACTGGAGTGAAATTTATAAGTCCCTTCTTGTTTAATAGCAGTAAATGTTACTATGCATCCCTGTTGTGTTTAAATATAAACTCCTTTAAAACTCTGTTCCTTCTTTGTTGTATATCTCAGTAATTATTAATAAATCAGTTTCCTAATTCTCAGAAATGGCACCAACCTTTTAAAGCCCCAAGAAGGAGCACAAGTATTTATTATGAGTTTTACATGGTAGCATTTTTTGCTTAGGCACAATCCCATTGCATTTGTAGCACTTGCCAGAGTTGTGCCTGTCACATGGTTCCAAAAACTACTAACAAAGGAGGACTAAATTTTAAGCTTAAAAACAAAAGGGAAATAAAATCTGAATGTATGTCATATCACCCTGACAACACCTGCAAAATTCTGTTTTGATTACACTGCTTGCAGGTCAGTGGACACATCTACAAAGTCCTTGTCTCCTGTAGTTTGATAATCACTAGCAGTTAGGTTTTGTCAAATGCTTTGCCAGCTGGCTTTGTTCTTCACCTGTAAAGTCTCTGAAGCCTTGACAGCTTTTTTAGATGGCAAAATATTTCCTTCTCAAAATCAGTGCAAGTTGGAGGACGTATTCTTCTGTGCTGGCCTGTCCCAGTGCAATGAGCACAGTTGTGGATGCCCTATATGAAGAGAATCATGCTGCTTTTCTGGACACTTGAGAGAAGGATACCGAAATGAATATGAAGGAGCCAGAGATGTTGAGCGTGAAGAAAAGATTGGCTTCTGAATTTGCTAGCTCTGTAACCTTGGGAAAGTCTGCACATCAGAGATACTCTGGGCCTCCATTTTCCCACCTATGATTTGTACTTATACTATTGGTGTGAGAGTAAATAGAAAAAATATGGGAAAGTAGCACATGAGTTATAAAGTTCTACCTATTATTACTTTATTATTCTTCAAATATCTTGTGGAACCAAACATTAAGTCAAAAAATAGTATATTATAAAAACTGTTACATTGCTAGGCCATAAAACAAGTCTTGGTAAATTTAAGAAAACTGAAATCACATCAAGCATCTTTTCTGACCACATTGCTATAAGACTAGAAATCAGCTGTAAGAAAAAATCTGCAAAGAACACAAAAATGTGGGGGTTAAACAGTATGCAACTAATAAGCAATGGATCACTACAGAAATCAAAGAGGAAGTAGAGAAATACCTGGAGACAAATGAAAATGAAAACACAATGATCCAGAATCGATGGGACACAGCAAAAGCAGTTCTAAGAAGGAAGTTCATAGTGATACAAGCTGACCTCAGGAAACAAGAAAACTTTCAAATAAACAACCTAACCTTACACCTAAAGGAGCTAGAAAAAGAAGAAGAAACAAATTTCAAAGTTAGTAGAAGGAAAGAAATCATAAAGTTCAGAGCAATTACAGCAACAACAACAAAAACAGAAAAAAATCAATGAAACCACTAGCTGTTTCTTTGAAATGATAAGCAAAATTGATAAACCTGTAACCAGGCTTGTCAAAAAAAAAAGGACCCAAATCAATAAAATTAGAAATTTTAAAGGAGAAATTACAACCAACTGCACAGAAATACAAAATATAAGAGACTACTATGAGCAATTGTATGCCAATAAAACAAACAACAAAGAAATGGACAAATTCCTAAAAATGTGAGATCTCCCAGAACTGAAACAGGAAGAAATAGAAAATCTGAACAGATCAATTACCAGTAATGAAATTGAATCATTAATTTAAAAAAAAAACTAGCAAACAGAAGACATCCAAGACTAGATGTCTTCAGAGATGAATTATCCCAAACATTTAAAGAAGAGTTGACACTTACCTTTCTCAAACTACTCTAAAAAGAATCGCAAAGGAAGGAATGCTTCTGAACACATTTTATGAGGCCAGCATCATCCTGATACCAAAACCAGACAAAGATATCAGAAGAAAAAGAAAATTACAGGCCAATATCACTGATAAACATAGATGACAAAAACCTTCAATAAAATACTGGCAAACCAAACCCAACAATATGGCAAAAGGATCATTCACCCTGAACAAGTGGGTTTTTTTCCAGTGATGCAAGGATTTTTTAAAATATCTGTAAATCAATCATTGTGACAGAACACATTAACAAATTGAAGGATAAAAAAAGATCATCTCACTAGATGAAGTGAGCCAAAAATCTTTTGACAAAAGTCAATATCCATGTATGATAAAAATTCATCAGAAAGTAGGCATAGAGGGAACATTCCTCAACACAATACCGTATATGAGAAGCCCACAGCTAATGAGATGGCAAACAGGCATATGTTGAAAAGATGCTCAACACTGTTAGTCATCAGAGAAATGCAAATTAAAACCACAATGATATATCACCTCACATCTGTCAGAATGGCTATCATAATAAAGAACATAAATAACAATTGTTGGTAAAGATGTGGATAAAAGAGAAGCCTCCTTCACTGTTTATTGTAATGTAAACTGGTACAGCTACCGTGGTAAATATTAAGGAGGTTTTCTCAAAAAAACCAAGAGTAGAGCTACCATATGACCCCAAAATTCCACTTCTGGGTATATATCTGAAAAAAAATCAGACACTAATTTGAAAAGATACATGTATCCCAATGTTCACAGCAACATTATTCACAACTGCCAAGGTATGGAAGCAACCTATACATCCATCAACAGATGAATGAATAGAAATCTACTCTATCATAAAGAATGAAATTTTATCATTTGCAACAACATGAATGGACTGGGAAAATATTATGCTAAATGAAACATATCAGACAGAAAAAGACAAATATTGTGTGATACCACTTACATGTGAAATCTAAAAAATAAACTAGTGAATATAACAAAAAGAAAACTGATACAAAGAAAAAACTGGTGGCTACTAGTAGGGAGCAAGAAGTGGGTGGGGAAGGGCAAAATAGCAGTAGGGGATTAAGAGGTAAAAACTACTATATTTAAAACAAACAAACAAACAGTTAGTGTCAGAAGGCCTGAGTCCAAATTTTAGTTATGCTACTTGATAGCTAGGTGACTTTGTTATTCATGTACCCTTCTGAGTTTCAACTTTCTAATCTATAAAATTGGAATTCATTAATTACTTTAATAAACAGATATTAAGCCTTAGTGTTGTTCATGGGACCTGGTCAGATGTGGAGATAAAAAAGATAGGTTCTTATATATTGTTAGGAAGACAATATGTAAAAACAGATAGAATCATAACTCATAACCAAGTGTCATTGCTCTGTTGAGAAGTGACTCTAACCCAGCCTGATGTGTTGCTGCTTATTTGCAAATGGGATTTGAAGCAGCAAGCAGTAGAAATGTTTAATGTTAATGTCTAATGTTTGATTAAAAGAGACCCTTGCCAAAACCCTTTCACCACAGTCTCATTTGATGCTCATTATAGTCACACAAGACAGGAAGAGCAGTACCATTGTTACCTTCACATTCATCCACCCATCTATTAATTTACCACATTCATTGAGGGCCAATTGCACATAAGGTGCTGTAGTTGCTATCCAACTGTAAATATTTGTCATTTTCTCACATGCTTTTCACTCAAAACATCTGAATAGGTCCTCACTTGATGTCCCTTTGCAGTGTGTGGAGAGGGACAGATCCCTGGATTTAAAGATGAGCAGCCCAGGTTTAAGTTCCTGCTCTGCTGGGATAGACAGGATCTCTGGCTTACTTGTAGAACTGGAACATAGCAGGCTCTCAATAAATAGTAAAAGAGTGGGTGAATAAATGGATGAATGAATGATGACATTTCACAATTTTGAGTTTCAATTTGCTCACTTTTAAAACGGAAATAATAACTCCTGGATCCCAAAAGTGGCTGTGAGATTTGCATAAATTATTGTACTTAAAAAATGTTTCTGTAAATGGCAAACAGACAGATATAACTGTGACTGCACTCCATTCTCCTCTTACCCAGCATAGATAATCATGCTGCTGCTGCTGCTAAGTTGCTTCAGTTGTATCCGACTCTTTGTGACCCTATAGACCATATCCCACCAGGATCCTTTGTCCATTGGATTCTCCAGGCAAGAATACTGAAGTGGGTTGCCATTCTCTCCTCCAGGAGATCTTCCTGACCCAGCGATTGAACCCACATCTCTTATGTCTCCTGCAGTGGCAGTCATGTTCTTTACCACTAGCACCACCTGGGAAGCCCATAGGTAACCATAGTTCCTCCTTAGAAATTAACCTTCTCTGCAATAATTTTCCTGAGCATATTTTAGAAACCTTTCGTTTGGAAAGATTAATCTGGTTGCTACGCTGATAATAGACTTGTTCAGTCTCTAAGTCGTGTCCGACTCTTTTCAACCCCATGGACTGCAGCATGCCAGGCTTCCCTGGAGTTTGCCCAAACTCATGTCTATTGACTAGGCGATGCCATCCAACCATCTCATCCTCTGTCATCCCCTTCTCTTCCTGCCTTCAATCTTTCCCGATATCCAGGTTGTTTCGAATGAGTCAGCTCTTTGAATCAGCTGGCCAAAGTATTGGAGCTTCAGCATCAGTTCTTCCAGTGAATATTCAGGGTTGATTTCCTTCAGGATTGATTGGTTTGATATCCTTGCTGTTCAAGTGACTCTCAAGAGTCTTCTCCAGCACCACAATTTGAAAGCATCAATTTTTTGACAACAATTTTCAGCGTTCTTTATGGTCCAACTCTCACATCTGTACATGACTACTAGAAAAACCATAGCTTTGACTATAGACTATGCTTTGATAATATATGAGGATGAAGCTACAAATAAGGAAACTATTTCTGAAGCTATTTCTGCTATCTGGGTGAGAAGTGGCAGTGACTTGAACCAGAGTGATAGCAGTGGATGGACTGTTTATGGGATATATCTTTAAAGTAAGCCCAGTAGTACTTCTTAAAGAGTTGAATGTGTTGTAGAAGATAGAGAGGAGTCAAAGATTATTCAGGATTTTTGCTCTGAACATAAAGAGGATGGAGTTTCCACCAATTGAAATGGTAATGACTGAACCTAGGGTAGGTTTGTGAAGGTAAGATTAGAAATTCAATTTGGGACATGTTAAATTGAGGTATTAGAATCCAAGTAGAATTGTTGAAAAGGCAATTAATTGGTCATATGTAGATAGATGGAGACGCAATTGGCCATAGTCTGTAGATAGAGAGGCACATTTTAGCTAGAGATACAAATATGATCAGCAGTGCCACAGGAGGATTAAGTGGGATGAGGACAGCCGTTGCCTTTGACAACTGGATCACAGGTAATGTTCTCAGAGTCATTTCAGTAATGGGACACAGAATGAGGTCAGACTGTAATATGTTAAGAAGTAAACAAACATCAAAGAAATAGCAATAGTTAACGTGGATTACTCTTTTTAAGTGCTGAGTTGACCAAAAAATCCATTTGTGTTTTTCCATAAACATTTATGAAAAAACTGGAATGAACTTTTTGGCCAACTCAATATTTTGATGGTGGAGGGAAAGAGCAAGAAGCAGGAGTTCAGGGAAGAAAACTGATATTTTAACTAAACTATAATTTGGGGCCTATTCTTGACTCAATACCTCTTAACACACTTTCCTTCAAAATCTGTTTCTAACTGTTCCTTTTCTAATTTTCCCTCTGCCTGCTACTTAAAGGTTCTGAATGCAGTATTCTTCCCTTTGGACTTGATTCACCCACCTGACCGAGAAAGGTATAAAACCTAGCCTTGCCTTCAAGACTCTTGATGATCTGGCTCTGGAATGTTAATATAAATTTCTTCCTCCCACACTTTCTCCGCTATACAACTTAAACTCTTTCCATTCTGGATTGTTTTTTAGTCCCAGGAACTCTTTCAGGCTTCCGTACCTTTAAGCCTGTTCTTCACTTTGTCTAGAACCCCCACCTGCTCTTTCTTCATCTATGTAAATCTTTTTTTATTCAAGACTCTTCTAAAATGCCATTTCTTCCAGGTAGCAACAAAACTCCCTCCCCTCACCTGCAGGAATCAGAGCACAATTTCCTATTTTTGTTGTAGTGATTACTTTCAACTTGTCCAAAAATGGCACACATTAGTATATCATAATAAACTACTTTACAGGTATTGATATAAATGTCCAGGATGTTGAATGATCTCTTTCTGAAGCTTTGAGATTCTGTAATTCTTTTAATGCCAAGTGTTGTAAAGATTCCAAACCCACTGACATCATCTGCCCACCCACTCACTATGTCATTTAGCTCACTTCTTATACTGCTATTCTGTGCCCTTTAGAACCACTCCACTGGACTAAGGATGAAAGAGCTGGATTTTAGGTCTCAATTTGTTGGAAGATTCTGAGTAGCAGTATCAACATCAGCATTGTGAGTCCTAAGCTGGGTGTCGGTCATTTTATATGAAATGAAGATCATGGTTTCTATTGTAGAAGAGAGTATTACAATCATACCCTTGGAAACCAGTGATTACCCAGACTATTTAAATGTCACTCCTTCAGGGAGTCGTCCTGGTGTTCCCATCCAGCATTCCCCACATTTGTGTTTTAGTATCATTTTGTATCAAGTTCTATCATTGTATTTATCATCTAGTATCACTCATTCTCTACCATACACTTAATATCAGAAATAGTTTAGTGTCATGTTAATAGCATGGGATTTAGGTTCATGTAGAACTAGGTTCAAATTCTTGCTCTGATATTTTTTAACTTTATGACCTTGGATAAAATTATGTAATGCCTCTGATTATTGGTATCATGATTTATAAAATGGGGACTTCATTTGGAAAAGATGAAATGGTAAATATAAAACATCTGTTTGACTGCTGGATACATACTGAATTACTCAGCAAATATCTCTCAATTTGATTTCATTGAACTGGTTCAGTTTGTAAAGCATTCTTTCTGCATTCTAATGCCATAAACTATTGGGGGGACAAAATTGGATCATTGATTTCATTTTTATTAAGTGAAAAGGGTTGCAGTTTTAACCTACTGTGAACCTCAATAGTGGACTGATTATCTGAAAGACTAGCATAGTTTTGTATTTAAATAGAACAAATTGAATTACGGCTTAAACAGCAGTAGAAATTCCCACAGAGTAGTATTTTTCAACATAAACCATTATCCCTGCCAGCCATATGTATAGATGTGGCACAGCTTATGTATTTATTTATTTTTTTCATTAAACACAAAATGATTAATTTCACAAGTTAATTTATTGTATTCGCCACAGGAGCCAAGTTCAGATTAAATAGTCTAGTGCTTATAGATATTAAAGACTGGCTTACTGAAAGGAGTCTGTAATTTTGGTGCTGTTTTCTTAGTCAGAGCCTGTAGTTTTTATTTTCTAGCAAGAAATCTGAAAGGGTTTTACAACACCATTTTTCCTGATGTGTTATTTGTAGAGATTTTAGATTGGTCACTGGTTACTTTCAGAAACCAAGTTCTGTAGCATAATGTCTGTTAAGTATGGGAGGATAAATACATAGTGGACACAGTGTGTTGAAGGTTCGAAAAATCTTCATTTGAATTCTGGCCTTAGGCAAATTCCCTAATGTCTGTGAGCAGTTTTCATTGGTAAAATGGGGACAATGAAACTTAGTTATCAGTGTAGTTGCATCAGGTGAGTTGAAGCAACTGAAATGCCTGTTGCCTATAAGCATTATTTTTTAAGTTGTCTACACTTACGTTTATCAGTGAAACAGGATTTTCTTAGTTTTCAAGGCAGAGGGTTTGTTGTTGCTGTTTTGCGTCTGTTGTTATTCAGTTGCTCAGTAGTGTCCAACTCCTTGCGACCCCATGGACTGCAGCCCACCAGACTTCCCTGTCCCTCACCATCTCCCAGAGCTTGCTCAAACTCACGTCCATTGAGTTAGTGATGCCATCCAACCGTCTTGCCCTCTGTAGCCCCTTCTCCTCCTGCCTTCAATCTTTCCCAGAATCAGGGTCCTTTCTAATGAGTCTTTTCGCCTCAAGTGACCAAAATATTGGAACTTCAGCTTTAGCATCAGTCCTTCCAATGAATATTCAGGACTGATTTCCTTTAGAATTGAATGCTTTGGTCTCCTTTCAGTCCAAAGGACTCTCAAGAGTCTTTTCCACTTGTCCTTAAATAATCATCACAATATACTGAGAGATCATATGAAAATTTAAACTTGGGATCCTCCTTTTATAGTTCAGTTCAGTCATTCAGTCATGTCTGACTCTTTGCCACCCCATGGACTGCAGCACACTAGGCTTCCCTGTACATCACCAACTCTCAGAACTTACTCAAATTCATGTCCATCGAGTCGGTGATGCCATCCAACCATCTCACCTGCTGTCATCCCCTTCTCTTGCCTTCACTCTTTCTCAGCTTCAGGGTCTTTTTCAATGAGTCAGTTCATCACATCAGGTAGCCAAAAGATTGGAGCTTCAGCTTCAGCATCAGTCCTTCCAATGAATACTCAGGACTGATTTCCTTTAGGATGGACTGGTTGGATCTCCTTGCAGTCCAAGGCACTCTCATCAATCTTCTCCAACACCACAGTTCAAAAGCATCAATTCTTCGGCCCTCAGCTTTCCTTATGGCCCAACTCTCATATCCATGCATGACTACTGGAAAAACCATAGTTTTGACTAGATGGACCTTTGTTGGCAAAGTAATGTCTCTGCTTTTTAATATGCTGTCTAGGTTGATCATAGTTTGTCTTCCAAGGACCAAGCATCTTTTAATTTCATGGCATCAGTCACCATCTGCAGTGATTTTGGAGCCCCCAAAATAAAATGTTTCACTGTTTCCATTGTTTCACTATCTATTTGCCATGAAGTGATGGGACCAGATGTCATGATCTTCATTTTCTGAATGTTGAGTTTTAAGCAGCTTTTTCACTCTCCTCTTTCACTTTCATCAAGAGGTTCTTTAGTTCTTCTCCGCTTTCTGCCATAAGGGTGATGTCATCTGGGTATCTGAGGTTATTGATATTTCTCCCAGAAATCCTGATTCCAGCTTGTGCTTCATCCATTTCTCATGATGTACTCTGCATATAAGTTAAATAAGCAGAGTTGTATATGTCAATATACAGCCTTGACATACTTCTTTCCCAATTTGGAAAAAGTCTGTTGTTGCATGTCCAGTTCTAACGTTGCTTTTTGACCTGCATACAGATTTTTCAGGAGGCAAGTAAGCTGGTATGATATTCCCATCTTTTTAAGAATTTTCCATTGTTTCTTGTGATTCACACAGTCAAAGCCTTTGGCATGGTCAATAAAGCAGAAATAGATTTTTTTTTTTCCTGGAACTCTCTTCTTTTTCTATGACCCAATGGTTGTTGGCAATTTGATCTCTGGTTCCTCTGCCTTTTCTAAATTCAGCTTGAATATCTGGAACTTCACAGTTCACATACTGCTGAAACCTGCCTTGGAGAACTTTGAGCATTACTTTGCTAGCGTGTGAGATGAGAGCAGTTGTGTGGTAGTTTGAACATTCTTTAGCATTGACTTTCTTTGGGATTGGAATGAAAACACCATTTCCAGTACTGTGGCCACTGCTGAGTTTTCCAAATTTGCTGGAATATCGAGTGCAGCGCTTTCATAGCATCATCTTTTAGGATTTGAAATCGCTCAGCTGGAATTCCATCACCTCCACTAGCTTTGTTCATAGTGATACTTCCTAAGGCACACTTAACTTTGGGTTCCAGGATGTCTGACTCTAGGTGAGTGATCACCTAGTTGTTATCTGGGTCATGGAAATCTTTTTTGTACAGTTCTTCTGTGTATTCTTGCCACCTCGTCTTAATATCTTCTGCTTCTGTTAGATCCGTGCCATTTCTGTCCTTCATTGTGGCCATCTTTGCATGAAATGTTCCCTTGATATCTCTAATTTTCTTGAAGAGATCTCTAGTCTTTTCCATTCTATTGTTTTCATCTATTTCTTTGCACTGATCACTAAGGAAGGCTTTCTTATCTCTGCTTGCTATTCTTTGGAACTCTGCATTCAAATGGGTATATCTTTCCTTTTCTCCTTTGCTTTTAGCTTCTCTTCTTTTCTCAGCTATTCCTTTTTATAGCTTTACGATAAAAACATTTCTGCATAGTTTCAACTATGTCATTTTTTTTACACAGTTAATTTATCTTGTCTTTAAAGTAACGTGTGTTCACTGCAGAAAGGTAAAGAAAAAAAAAATCTGAAGTCTTACAATTCAGTGATCACCACAGTTAATATTATAGTTTGATCCACTAGTTAATTTTATGCATGTGTATTTGCTGGGTATATGCATGTTTGTGTGTGTACTTTGCATTTTATAAAATTGAGATTATAAAAATACTCTGGATTTTTGTCTTTTAACAGTTATTTTTTGCATATGGCAATATATCAAAAACATTTAAATAGCATTACAGTTTTCAAAATTTCCAGTTTAATGGCAATAAATTATTTTATCATATACATATAGCTTACTTATATGAAGTCTATCCTTTTGAACCATTTACATTGTTTCTAAGTATTTGCTCATACATAACCTGTCATCTCAGCAGTAAGCGTTCTTGCATGTGAACTTCTCTGCAGTCATGATTGTTTCCATAGGATAAATATTTAGCAGACTCATTGGTAATTACAGGGTCAAAGGATATGAGGAGTCACATACTGTCAAATTTTGTCATCTAGAGAAAAGTATTTTATCGATAGTTATTTCCATTGAACTGTGTAGAAAATGTTCATTTCTTAACTCCTTGCCACACTGGGTATAATGATGTTTTTAATTGTTATCCATTTGATAGAGGAATATGGTATTTTAAAGAATAGTTTGATTAAACACATTTTCATATGCTTATCGGCATTTTTATTCCTTCTTTAATGAACTGCCTATTCACATCTTTCAATTATTTTTTTTAAATGTGCTGTTGTTGTTCAATCAGGTGTCCTAAGAGTTGTTTAGTTGCTAAGTCAAGTCTGACTCTTTGCGACCCCATCAACTGCAGCATGCAGGCTTCCCTGTCCTTCTCCCAGAGTTTACTCAAACTCATGTTCATCGAATTGGTGATGGCATCCAGCCACCTTATCCTCCGTCATCCCCTTTTCCTGTCTTCGCTCTTTCCCAGCATCAGGGTCTTCCAATGAGTCAGTTCATCACATCAGGAGGCCAAAGGATTGGAACTTCAGCTTCAGCATCAGTCCTTCCAATGAATATTCAGGACTGATTTCCTTTAGGATTGATTGGTTTGATCTCTTTGCTGTCCAAGGGATGCTCAAGAGTCTTCTCGAGCACCACAGTTCAAAAGCATCAGTTCTTTGGTACTCAGCCTTCGTTATGGTCCAACTCTCACATCTGTACATTACTACTGGAAAAACCATTGCTTTGACTATACAGACCTTTGTCATCATGTCTCTGCTTTTTACTATGCTGTCTAGATTTTCTAAAAATATATTCATAATTTTATTAATGATTTATAAGAGCATTTTACATACTGCTAACAATAATGACAAGCTCAATCAATAACATGAGGATAAAAAGTGTTGCTCATTTGAAGTCCTTTGATGTCTTCTGGCTCTGAGATAGGTGTCCCCAGAGAAGCTGAACTTGGTCACTTTTTAAAATCCCTTCCAAAAATAAAATAAAATAAAATAAAATAAAATCCCTTCCATTCTCGAGTCATATGACTTTGTGATTAATAGTCTCAAATCTCCTTGGCTTCACTTATGGAAATGAAGTTACTTCAAGATAAAAATGTTGACCAGATACTTAAGATTCTCCTTATTCCTCTGAGTTCAGGGTCTGAGTAACATGGAATTTGGTAAATGATTTAGAAAGTAGATATCATTTACTCTTCAGAGTCTACATGCTCCTTTTCATCAACGTTTAAGGATATCAAGGAGGAAAGTGTGAGTGGGATGAACTAGGGGTTGGGTTGACATATATACACTATATTCACTATTGATACTATGCATAAAATATATAACTAATGAAGACATACTATGAAGCACAGGGAACTCTACTCAATGCTCTGTGGTGACCTAAATGAGAAGACAATTCAAAAAAGGAAATATATGTGTATATATAGCTGATTCACTTTGCTATACAGTAGAAACTAATAGCATTGTAAAGCAGCTATTCTCCAGTGAAATATATGTATATATATATATATAGACATGACTGAGGGACTGAACTGAAGTGAACTGACATGCACACACACATAGTGCAGTGATTTTCATGCCACTTTAATGGAGCAGTTTCATCCACTCTGCAAAATAAAAAGGGAAATAAGATACCATTCATCCCTCTGGAAAAAACAAACAAACTTAAAACTTTCCTATACTTTAGTGGGAAAAGCCCTTGACTACAAAATACTCTTGAACTCTTTCCTGGTAGGCAAACTTTTTGATATTTTCTGTATTTCCTGTTCTCATTTTCTGCTCTTCAGTAACTCTTCCAACACTCCTCCCACCACTCTAATGAAACTGATCTTCACAAGTCAACAGTGACCTTATTACTGAATGCAGTCCTTTCAGTTCAGTTGCTCAGTTCTGTCTGACTCTTTGTGACTCCATGGACTGCAGCACGCCAGTCTTCCCTGTCCATCACCAGCTCCCAGAACTTGCTCAAACTCATGTCCATCGATTCGGTGATGCCATCCAACCATCTCATCCTCTGTCATCCCTTTCTCCCCCTCCTGAATACAATAGATGGTCTCATATCTTATCTTTTAATTGCATTTGAGTCTGTTGACCACACTGTACTGAATTCTTGAAATCCATGAGAACGCTCTTTCCTGTCTGTTTTTTGTTTTCCTCAGTAGCTCCTCCATAGGTTCTTCTCCCTTTAATAATTTCCTGAATATTGGTGATCTTTAACTTGCTTGGTCCTCATCTTTTATCATTTTTTACTCTACTGGGGAAGTTCATCTAATTCACTGACATTAATTACAACTATATGATGCTTCTCTGGCTTTATATATCAATATACAAGTTTCATATCTCTTCCCTGGTATATTGCAGGTGCTTCAGATCCCATTCAAAAATAGACTTATCTATCATCATCCCCATAAACTGATACCCCTTCAGTGTCTCTTATTTCAGAAAGTACCACTACAACTCACCTTGTTATTCAGGGCAGAATTCAGAGCATTATTCCTGATTCTGATCTTTCCAGAATCCAATCAGTCATCAAATTCTGTCAAGCTTGTCAGTTCTGCTTGGTTAAGATCTCTTCAAAATGAACATTCTTGTTGTTGGTCAAGGAAACATTCTGTCTTGCCCCAGGCATTTGCACATGCTGTTGTGTCTGCTCTACAAACTATTCTGATATCTCCTTCAGATCTCATCTTCCCCTGAGAAATCTCTATAAACCTCTAATTTGGGTTAGTTGCTTCCATCAGGTACTCCCATTGTATCTGGATTTTCTCAACATAGTATTTAACACAATTGTTATTGCTCATTTGAATCTCACTCTCACAATAGCTGAGCAGTTCCATAGAACTTTGTTTTTTTTTAATAAAATAAACTTTATTGATGTATTATTTATTATGTACAATAAGTTGCACACATTTAAAGGTAGAGATCAATGAGATTTGACAAATGTATACACTCACGAAGCACCACCTCACCTCCAAAAGTTCTCTTGTGCCTCTTCTCTATCAATCTGCCTCCCTGACCCCCTCACCCAAACAACCACTGATCTACATTCTTCCATTGTAGATTGGATTTGTCATTCTGAAAGTTTAATATAAATGGAATAATAAAGTATGTATTCTTTCATGCCTAACTTCTTTACTCGGTATACTGTATTTTGCAAGTATCGGTAATTCATTGGTTTTAATTGCTTCATAGTATTCCATTCTATAAATAAACTATAACTTTTTTATCTGCTTGAGTTGTGTTCATGAATAAAACTACTATGGGTATTCAATATAAGCTTTTGTGAAGGCATATGCTTTATTTTTGGTTTTATTTTATTGTGTTAAGAACACTTAATATGAGATTTAGTCTTGTGATATATTTTTTAAGTATATAGTGCAGTATTGTTAACTAAATAGGAACAATGTTGTACAACAAATCTCTGGAACTTACTCATCTTGTGTAATTGAGACTTTATGCCCATTGTTTAGCAATTCCCAATTTCTCCTCCCCTCCAACCCTGGGAACCACCATTCATTGTACTCTCTGATTCTATGAGTTCGACTATTTTAGATACCACATGTAAGTGAAGTCATGCAGTATTTGTCTTTCTGTGACTGGCTTGTTTCACTTAGAATGATGTCCTCATAGTTCATCCACGTTGTTGCATATTACAGAATTCCCTTCTTTGTTAAGGTTAGTATTCCATTGTGTATACCACTTTTTCTTTATTCATTGATATGTTGATGGACATTAAAGTTGTTTCTAAATCTTGAATTTCTGAGCAGTGCTGCATATGGGAGTGCAGTTATCTGTTTGAGACCATGATTGCAATTCTTCTGGATAAATACGTGAAAAGTGATATTGCTGGATCACAAGGTAGTTTTATTTTTTAGTTTCTGAGATACCTTTGTACTCTTTTCCATTCTAGCTACACTGTTTTGCATTTCCACAAATGATGAACTGTCATTTCCCCAGAATGACAGGTGTGAGATAATATCTCAATGTGATTTGATTTGCCTTTCCCTGATGATTAGTGATGTTGAGGAATTTTTCATATTCACTGACCATTTATTTGTATTGTCACTTGAAGATATATTTATTCAAGTTCTTAGCCCAGCTTTAATTGGGTTACTAGTTTTTAGTTGTAAGAGTTCGTTATATATTTTGTAAACCATCCCCTTATCAGATATATGGTGTGCAAATATATACTCCCACTGTGTTACTTTCCACTCTGTTGATTGTTTCCTTTGCTATGCAGAAGCATTTTAGTTTGATATAGTCCCATTTGTTGTTTATTTATTTTTATTGCCTGTGCTTTGGGTATCATATCCATGAAATAATATCCAATGTCAAGAAGACTTTCCCCTATGTTTTCTTCTAGGACCATTACAGCCTTAGGACTTATATTTAAGTCTTTAATCTATTTTGAGTTGACTTTTGTGTATGATATAGAGTGAGTGAGTAAGTGAAAGTTGCTCAGTCACATCCGACTCTTTGTGACCCCATGGACTACACAGTCCATGGAAGTCTCCAGGCCAGAATACTGGAGTGGGTAGCCTTTCCCTTCTCCAGGGGATCTTTCCAACTCAGGGATTGGGCCCAGATCTCCTGCACTGCAGGTGGATCCTTTACCAGCTGAGCCACAAGGGAATTCCATGATATAGAATAAGGATTCAATTTCATTCTTTTGGATCCAATATTTAAAAATTTTTTTTGTCCATGAGTTGTTGCTGAATCAGTGTGTTCTTGGGTGTGAGGAGAGTCCAAGACTTACTATTCCATAATCTTAAAGACATCACTCCTCAGTACCATGTTCTTTTAATTACTATAGTTTTGTAATTTTTTTTGAAAAAACAAGAAGTTAAAGGCTACAATTTTATTTTTCTTTATTTCCACTTAGGGACAAATGAATGTGTTGTACTGCAAATGTATGTTTAACTTTACAAAAATATGACAAACTGTTTTCTAAAATGACTATATGTAACATTTGTATATTTTCACCAGCAAAGTATGAAAGTTCCAGTTATACTGTGTTTTTGTCAACACTTGTTATTATTAGCATTTTTAATTTTAGCACTTCTAGTGGGTATATAATAGTATCCAATGTACTTTCTACTTTCATTTCCTAGTGGCTAATGATGGTGAGCATTTTTCATGAGTTTATTATGCATTTGTTTATGTTCATTGGTTAAAAATTTATCCAGATCTTTTGCGCATTTTCTGATTTTATTGTTTATTAATTGTCTGAGCTACTTACATTTTCTGAATACAGGTTGTCAGATTCATAATTTATAGGTAATTTCTCTTTTTCTGTGACTTGTGCTTTTATTTTCCAAGTTGTTTATTTTGAAGAACAGGCATTCAAGTTTTCATATTACCCATTTTATCATATTATTTTCTTTTATGGTTCATGCTTTATTGTATCTTGTCTAAGAAATCTTTGCCTAAACTAAGGTTTAAAAAAATGTGAAATATTTTTCTCCTTTTTTTTTCCTTCCAAGAAGTTTACAGTTTAAGCTTTTACATTTATATCTATGAGTTCAAGTTAGTTTTTGTATATGGTATGATACTAGGGTTAAGATTTATTATTTTTTCCATATGGACATCCAGTTGTTTCAACATTTGTTGAAGAAACAGTCCTTTTCTGATTGAATTACATTGACTGTGATGTTAAAAATCAATGACTGCATTCCAATTCTGTTTATATCCTCTTTCTGGACTCTACTGTGTTCCATTGATTTATGCCTATCTAGGCCAATTTCACACCACATTGTTGGTTAGTTTTATAGAAAGATTTGAAATCGGGTAGTTTAAGCTCTCCAAACTTGCTTATTTTTTGTTTTCAAAAGAGTTGTGGCTATTCTAGTTTCTTTGTATTGCTATGAAAATTGATGTTTTCAATTGGGATTGCATTTAATTTATCGGTAAAGTTTAGGATAATTTATACCCTCACAGTACTGAATCTTTTAATACATGAATAGCATGTGTATCTTGATTTACTGACGTCTTTCTTAATTGCTTCAACAATGTTTTGAAATTTTCAGTGTCCCATCAAGTGATGATAAAGGATCATTGAAGTTTCTAACATGTAATTGTGGATTTGTTTTCCTTTCAGTTCTGTTGCATTTTACTTTATGTATTTCAAAGCTGTTTTAGGTGCATACACTTTTATGGTTTTTCTCTTCTTGATGCAGTGATCTACTGATCATTGTGAAGTTTTCTCTTTCTTTTTCCAAAATAGGCTTTACTTTATATTAATGTAATAAATTCTGCAGCTTTCTAATGATTACTGACTGCATGTTACATATTTTCCATTCTTTTTGTAAATAAATACTGTGTCTTTATATTTAAAATGAAATTTTGTAGACAGCATATTGTTCAACCTTAATTTTTAAATTCAATCTGACAATCTCTGCTTTTAATTGGAATGTTTAGATTACTTAAATATAATGTATTTACGAATTTGGCTCAGTTTTAGTCGATCATCTTGCTCTTTGCTTTCCATTTGTTCCATCTGTTCTCTATATTTTTTGGATTGATTGGAATATTTTTAAGGATATTCAGTCTTTACTGTTTGCTTATAAGACAAACCTCTTTGTCTTACCTTTTTGGGTTGCTTTTGGGTTTGCGATAAGTATCTGTGACATCACAACCTACCTTTAAATGGTGTTACAACCGTTCACATATACTGAAATATCTTTATAACATTATATTTATATTTTTTCTGTTCTTTTGCTATTGTTATACATTTTTATATCTACATATCAACCCCACAAAACAGTGCTTTTATTTTTGTTTTAAATATTTAAATCTGCTGGTCATGAATTCTTTCAGCATTCATTAGCTGAAAAAGTTTTATTTTGCTTTAATTTTTAACAAATACTGAATTATTTTAATATGAGATGTTTAATTATATCACTATTATTTTGCAACATGTTTGCTATCATTTTAAGTTGACAGTTTCTTCAGGACTTCAAATGCTGTTCAACTATGGTCTGGATTACATAGTTTTGATTATTTTTCTGCAGTCACTTTTATCTTTGTTTTTCTTTCTATAGTCTTATTTCTCCCTATTTCCCTTTGTTTTTTCTCTTATCACTGGTTTTCACAATTTTTTTTTCAAATTTAAAAGCAATCTGTACTTTAGTTAGTAATGATGTAGCACATGTCAATTTCCTGATTTTTTTTAAACATATCATTTCTTTATATTCTCTAAATTGAATTAGAAGTTTCAAATCTCATTCAGTATTTTTAATCACTAAGATTATAAGCTTTCTATACTTTAGCAGTAATACTGGATGCCAGAATAAATGGAACTACATTAATGTTTTGAGTGAATATAAATTAGAAATATAGCATTCTATTCATGCTTAGTCTAATGAGTGGAACCAAAATGTCATAGATTTTTTTGGTAGGCAAAAATTCCTAAGTTTTCTAAAATATATATATATAAAGTTTTTGTATATATACATATATATTTTCTAGTATATTTTCTACTACACTCGAGAAAGGCTTGAGAAAGAAGAATAAAAGAAAGAAATGGAGAAACTGGAAAACATAAATTAAATGAAATGAGAGCACTGAATATGAAATAGAAATGTTAAACAGACTAGAGAAAAGTAAATTATCATATAGTCCAGTTGTTTGTATACATGGCTGTTCATTAGAATCACATCTGCAGCTTTGGAGAAAAAAAAAACTTGGTCATTTATATTTTTCATAAAATTCCAAGATAATTCTAATGTGCATCTGGACTTTAAAAAGTGATTAAAGGTTTTTCTATTAAATCACAGCTTTAGTGATATAAAATTCTGTTATTTCCTATTGACTACTCATGATACAATGGTATTAAAAAGAACAATCGTTACATAATCATGATAGTAAAAAATGTTTATCAGTTTTCAGAATCAATAGCCAGACAAAAAATAACAGATAATTACAATTGCAAGCCATGATGGAAACAAGGTTAACTTAACATCATAAAATAATTACATACAATTTGTGGGGTTAAGTAGAGTGATGTGAAAGTGGAGGTGAATACATGCACATGTTTTCATCCATCCAGCCAGTCTATTTCTTTTGGCTGGTGCATTTAATCCATGTGCACTTAAAGCAAGTATTGATGTGTATGTTCCTATTACCATCTTCTTAATTGTTTGGGTTTATTTTGTGTAGATCTTTTCCCTCTCTTGTGTTTCCTGCTTAGAGAAGTTCCTTTAGCATCTCTTATAAGGCTGGTGTGGTGGTGCTGAATTCTCTTAACTTTTGCTTCTCTGGAAAACGTGATTTCTCCATCAAATCTGAATGAGTGTTCTGCTGAGTAGAATATTCTTTGTTGTATGTTTTTCCCTTTTATCATTTAAATATATTGTGCCATTTCCTTCTGACTTGTAGAATTTCTGTTGAGAAATCAGCTGATAAACTGATGGAATTTCCTTGTATGTTATTTGTCATTTTTCCCTTGTTGCTTTTAAATTTTTATCTTTGACTTTAATTTTTGTCCATTTGGTTACTATGTGTCTTGATGTGTTCCTCCTTGGGTTTATCCTACCTGGGACTCTCTGCACTTCCTGGACTTGGTTGACTGTTTCCTTTTCCATTTTAAGGAAGTTTTCAGCTATTATCTCTTCAAAAAATTTTTCAGGTCCTTTCTCTCTCTCTTTCCCTTCTGGGACTCCTATAATGTGATTGTTGGTGCATTTAATATTGTCCCAGAGGTCTCTTAAATTCTCTTCATTTTGTTTCTTTTCATTCTTTATTCTGTACTCTGCTTTGTGGCAATGATTTCCACTGTTCTGTCTTCTAGGTGAGTTATCCATTCTTCTGCTCAGTTATTCTGCTATTGATTCCTTCTAGTATATTGTTCACCTCTGTTTGTTTGTTCTTTAATTCTTCTAGGTCTTTCATAAGCATTTCTTTATCTTCTCCATTCTTTCTCGGAGATCCTCAATCAACTTCATTATTATTATTATTCTGAACGATTTTTCTGGAAGGTTGCCTATATCCATTCATTTAGTATTTTTCTGGGGTTTCATTTTGTACCTTCATCTGCAACATAAACATCTGCCTTTTCGTTGTAATTAACGCTCTGTGATGTTGTTATCATTCTGGCAGCTATGAGACAGTAGATCTTTTCACTTCTGTCTGCCCTCTGGTGGTTGAGGCTAAGAACCTTATGTAAATTTCCTAATGGGAGGCACTGGTGGTAGGATAAACTGGGTCTTGCTCTGGTGGGCAGGGCCATGCTCAGTTCAATTCAGTCGTTCAGTCATGTCCGACTCTTTGTGACCCCATGGACCACAGCACGCCAGGCCTCCCTGTCCATAACCAACTCCCGGAGCTTGCTCAAACTCATGTCCATTGAGTCAGTGATGTCATCCACCATCTCAACCTCTGTCGCCCCCTTCTCCTCCTGCCTTCAATCTTTCCCAGCATCAGGGTGTTTTCCAGTGAGTCAGTTCTTTACATCAGGTGGCGAAAATATTAGAACTTCAGCTTCAGCATCAGTCCTTCCAATGAATATTCAGGACTGATTTCCTTTAGGATTGACTGGTTTGATCATCTTGCAGTCCAAGGGACTCTCAAGAGTCTGCTCCAACACCACAGGTCAAAAACATCAATTCTTTGGCTCTCAGCTTTCTTTATGGTCCAACTCTCACATCTATACGTGACTACTGGAAAAACCATAACTTTGACTATACGGACCTTTGCTGGCAATGTATGGCTGTTTTTTAAAATGCTGTCTAGGTTGATCATAGCTTTTCTTCCAAGGAGCAAGCATCTTTTAGTTTCATGGCTGCAACAACCATCTGCAGTGATTTGGGAGCCCAAAAATATAAAGTCTCTCACTGTTTCCATTGTTTCTCAATCTATTTGCCATGAAGTGATGGGACTGGAAGTCATGATCTTTGTTTTTTGAAAGTTGAGTTTAAGCCAGCTTTTTCACTCTCCTCTTTCACCTTCATCAAGAGGCTCTTAGTTCCTCTTTACTTTCTGCCAGAAGAGTGGTGTCATCTGTATATCTGAGGTTATTGATATTTCCCCCAAAAATCTTGATTCCAGCTTGTGCTTCATCCAGCCTAGCATTTCATATGGTGTACTCTGCATAGAAGTTAAATAAACAGGGTGAAAGAATACAGCCTTAAAGTACTCCTTTCCCAATTTGGAACTAGTTTGTTGTTCCTAACTGTTGCTTCTTGACCTGCATACAGATTTCTCAGGAGGCAGGTAACGTAGTCTGGTATTCCCATCTCTTAAACAATTTTCCACAGTTTGTTGTGATCCTCACAGTCAAAAGTTTTGGTGTAGTCAATAAAGCAGAAGTAGATGTTTTTCTTGCTCTTGCTTTTGCTGTGATCCAACGGATGTTGACAATTTGATGTCTGGTTCCTCTGCCTTTTCTAAATCCTGATTGAACATCTGGTATTTCTCCATTCACGTGCTGTTGAAGCCTGGCTTGGAGAATTTTGAGCATTACTTTGCTAGTGTATGAGATGAGAGCAATTGTGTGGTAGTTTGAACATTCTTTGGCATTGCCTTTCCTTTAGATTGGAACAAAAACTGACCTTTTCCAGTCCTGTGGCCACTGCTGAGTTTTCCAAATTTGCTGGCATATTGAGTGCAGCACTTTCACAGCACCGTCTTTTAGGACTTGAAATAGCTCAGCTGGAATTCCATCACCTCCACTAACTTTGTTCATAGTGATGCTTCCTAAGGCCCACTTGACTTCGGACTCCAGAATATCTGGCTCTATGTGAGTTATCACACCATCATGGTTATCTGGGTCATGAAGATCTTTTTTGCATAGTTCTTCTGTGTATTCTTGCCACCTCTTCTTAATATATTCTGCTTCCGTTAGGTTCTTCCCATTTATGTCCTTTATTGTGCCAATCTTTGCATGAAATGTTCCCTTGGTATCTCTAATTTTCTTGAAGAGATCTCTAGTCTCTCCCTTTCTATTGCTTTCCTCTATGTCTTTGCATTGATCACCTAGGATGGCTTTCTCATCTCTCCTTGCTATTCTTTGGAACTCTGCATTCAGATGAGTATGTCTTTCATTTTCTCCTTTGCCTTTAGCTTCTCTTCTTTTCTCAACTATTTGTAAGACCTCCACAGACAACAGTTTTGCATTTTTGTTGTTGTTGTTGTTGGAAATGGTCTTGATCACTGTTTCCTGTACAATGTCTCATACTTCCATCCATAGTTCTTTGGGCAATCTGTTAGGTCTAATCCCTTGAATCTGTTTGTCACTTCCACTGTATAATCATAAAGTATTTGATTTAGGTCATACCTGAATGGTCTAGGGTTTTTCCCTACTTTCTTCAATTTAAGTCTGAATTTGGCAATAAGGAGTTCATGATCTGAGCCAGTCAGCTCCTGGTCTTGTTTTTGCTGACTGTATAGAGCTTCTCCATCTTTGGCTGCAAAGAATATAATCAATCTGATTTCGGTGTTGACCATCTGGCAATGTCTATATGTAGAGTCATCTCTTTTGTTGTTGGACGAGGGTGTTTGCTATGACCAGTGCATTCCCTTGGCAAAACTCTGTCAGCCTTTACCCTGTTTCATTTTGCCTCCAAGGCCAAACTTGCCTGTTACTCCAGGCGTCTGTTGACTTCCGACTTTTGCATTCCAGTTCCCTATGATGAAAAGGGCATCTTTTTTGTTTTTAGTTCTAGAAGGTCTTGTAGGTCATCATAGAACCATTCAACTTCAGCTTCTTCTGCATTAGTGGTTGGGGCAGAGACTTGGATTACTGTGATATTGAATGGTTTGCTTGGAAAGGAATAGAGATCATTCTGTCTACTGGGCCATGTTCAGTAAAACTATAATTCAGTTGTCTGTTGATGAAGTGGGGTTGCCCTCCCTCCCTGTTAGTTGTTTGACCTGCGGCAGCCCTGGAGACTACAGGCCCTATGGTAGGGTTAATGGTGATCTCCAGGAGAGCACCCCCAGGACTGCTGCTGCCAGTGCGTCTGCCCCTGTGCTGAGCCTCACCCAACGCAGACCTCCACAGGAGACCCTCAGGCACTAGCAGGTAGCTCTGGTTCAGTCTCCCGCGGTCACTGCTCATTTCCCTTGGGTTCTGGTACACAAAAGATTTTATTTATGCCCTCCAAGAGTGGGGTCTCTTTTTTCCCCATTCCTGTGGAAATCCTGTAATCAAATCCTGCTGGCCTTCAAAGTCAGATTCCCTGAGGATTCCTAGTCCTTTTGTGAGATTCCCCAGGCTAGGAAGCTGGATGTTGAGCTCAGAACCTTCGCAAGAGTCAGGGAACTTCTTTGGTATTATTTTTCTCCAGTTTGTGGGTTGCCCACCTACTGGGTATGGGGCCTGATTTTTATCATGATTGCACCCCCCAACCATCTCATTGTGGCTTCTCCTTTATCTTTGGACATAGGGTATCTTTTTTTTCTGGGTTCCCGCATCTTCCTGTCAATGGTCGCTCAATTGCTAGTTGTGATTTTGGTGTTCTCAAAGAAGGAAATGAACACATGTCCTTCTACTTCACCATCTTCCACAAACTTTATTATAATGTGTCTTGGTATAGTTACTTTGTGTTTAGTTGACTTGATATTCATTGAGTTGCATGGATCTATGAGTTTATATTTTTGATCAAGTTTGGAAAAATTTCAGCCATTATTTTTTCACTAATAAATGATTTTTTCTATCCCCTTTTCTTTCTCCTCTCCCCCTGTGATTCCATTTACATGCATATTAGACCAGTTGATATTGCCCCAAATATCACTGAGACTCTGAATTTTTTTTCTTTCCTTTTAAATCTCCATGCTTCATTTTAGATAATTTTTATTGCTATCTTTAAGTTTTCTAATGTTTATGTCTGCAGTATTTATTCTGAAATTACCTATCTGGTGATTTTTTTAAGATTTGTATTTTTATCTAGACATTTCATTTTATTAATTTTAATGTCTTCCATTTCTCTAATTGTGACTATTTTCCCTGACTTAATTTTTCATGTATACTACCTTCACTGTATCACAATTTATGTTTGTTTTTATCAAGATATTTTTCTTATGATTGATTATTGCTAACATTTTCCTGCGTCTTAATAGATCTTTAATTTTTGATTTCCTGCTGGACTTTTAATGTTTATACTTTGTTGCCTTTCTTTAAAGACCTGGGTTTTGTTTTGACTGAGAGTTGAGTTACTTGTGGGCTTCCCAGGCGGCTTAGTGGTGAAGAATCTGCCTGCCCCAGTGTAGGAGATGCAAGAGACATGGGTTCAACCCCTGGGTCAGGAGATCCCCTGGGGGAGGAAACAGCAACCCACCCCAGTATTCTTGCCTGTAAAATCCCACGGACAGAGAAGCCCGGCAGAATATAGTCCATAGGGTCACAGAGAGCTGGACACAGCTGAGTGACTGAGCAGCAGCCCAAGCATGATGGATTGCTTGCACTTCAGTTTGATCCTTTTATAGTTTTGTTTTTAAGAGTGTCTTTACTCTAGGAGTAGTTTCGCTTTGTTTCTAAGGCCTGGCCCTTATCTGGAATATTTTCCAAATGACTTAAAGCTCATTACTTAAAGTAATGAGCCTCTCCACTCTTGGAACATGAACAATTTCTAACCTCTCTATGATCTTTGGAAATTGTTCAACTAAGAATTTTCCCCAGTTGCTCTTTTCCTGATCTTGTAGAGTTTCATCCTTGTGCATACATTTAGAGATAACAGAGACTCAAGGCACCACTGTGCAAATTTCTGCAGGGTTTTTTTGTTGTTTTTTTTTTCTGCCAAGTTCCCTCTTCTCAGGACTATCCCTCATTTCTTCAGAATTCTGATCTTTATCTTCTCAATTTAGCAACACCATTAGGCTATGCTTGGTATCCCCTCTCTTCTCCACAGTAAAAATATGCTTTCAGGCAAAAAGCCTGGTTGATTACAATCCTTACCTCACTTTCCCCTCTTGTTTCCTTATTAGTGCCCTACATTGCCTGTTGTCCAATATTTGAAAAGAGTTTTTAAAATATATTTTGTTCCTTTTCTAATTGTTTAAGGCAGTAGGTTAAATCTGGTTTCTGTTATTGCATCATGACTGAAAGTGAAACTGCACACCTCAGAGGGGATTTTAACCCCCAATATTCTAACTGAAATCTCACAGCTTGTCACAGGACTCAGTGAAGCTCATGTTCCTTATGCCTCAACACTGAAGGAATTCAATGACAGGCAAAATGATAGGCGAGAAGTAGAATTATTAATGGGTTTCCCAGGCGGCAGGTAAAGAACCTGCCTGCCAATGAAGGAAACCTAAGAGATGCAAGTTTGATCCCTTTGTTGGGAAGATCCCCTGGAAGGGAGCATGGCAACCCACTCCAGTATTCTTGCCTGGAGAATCCCGTGGACAGAGGAGCCTGGCAGGCTGCAGTCCATAAGGTCATACAGAGTCAGAAACGACTGAAGCAATTTAGCATGCACGCAGAGTTATTAATATAAGATGCTTGTAAAAGATACAAATAAGCAGGCAAGAGGGATATGCCTCAAGGACTAAGTGGGCTACCTTTTTGTAATCAAAGGAAAAGTGGGGAGGGATAAAAGACCACCTTCTTCCTCATTCTTTCAGTAGACAGCAGGCTTATACCATTAGTTCCTTTGCATCATGCAGGAAAGTGTTTGACCCTGTAAGATTGAACTAGGACTGTCATAGTGCTATTCAAATCAGCAGAGGGCTTTTGACATATACCAAAATATGTTAAATCATCTGAGGTTTCAGTATAATGAGGGGGTTCTACTTTGGAATGTCACCTTTCCCTTAAAGTCCAGGTCCTTGGTCCTACCATTATGTTACTGACCTTGGTCAGCAGGATGAAGCCCTCAGTTTTTTACTTAATGGCCTGAGAAATATCTTGTGCTTTTATTTTTGGCTTTATTACTAATCAAGCCTGCTTCATTTCACAATGTTCTGATAGCTTTCCTGAGTGATCATTAACTTACAATGGCTTCTCAAAGTTTCCTAAGTCTCCCTCTCTATCTATAATTCCTCTCCATCTATAATACCGGGATTTCTAAAACTACCGGTGTAACTATTCTACTCTATCATTAGCATAATTCCAAACCCTTATGAATGTGTCTTTGAATGTGATATATCATAGCTTAAATAGTCTGTATCCAGGATTTTTGATGTCAGAGTCTATCCCAAAGCCAAATTTTAGTTCAGTTTATGAAACATTAAAAAAGAAATCACTGAAAATCTGTTAAGTTCTTTATTGAGTTCTGAGATATAAAAGTAAAACTGAGAAAATTCCTTTACAAAGGGAACTGTGTATAGTTAGGGAAGACAAATGGGTAAGTGATCTTGGGCAAGTCATTTTACAATACATCAAAAGAGGCACTATGGTGTAATTAAGAAATGGTGGACTAGACAACAATAATACCAGTCCTACAAGACAGACCTTGATTATGCTGTGTAGAATCTGTCAAGACTATTATTTAATCCTACCATTTAGTGTATGCAACCTTCGGCAAATTAATTGTTGTGTTAATTTGAGTTCATCATCATAACTTCCTGTGATAGTTCTTAGGGTGATTGTGAGGACTATGATATCTAAATATACATGCATAAAGTACTTGCCCTATAGTAGTGAGTGATGCCAAAACTTAACCTATGTCCACTGGTGCCGAATCAAATCTCAGAGACAGAATTTTAGGTGAAGTAGGAAGAATAGCTTTATTGCTTTGCCAGGCAAAGGGGAACACAGTGAGCTCATGCCCTTAAAAACTGTGTCTCCCAACCTAGGGAGTGGGAGAGGGGGAACTTGGTGAGGAGTTTTATAACAACAGTTCAAATGTGGGGTTGCTGATAAAAATTAGGGTATGTATGGGGCCTGGATTCCTTTAATCTGGCCTCATGTGGTCTCCTAATGAATTTCTGGGGTTCTTGATGTTATCAAACTGTGACCTTCTCTCTGAAATAAAGAATGCTTCATCAGGTAGTTAACATCTTCCATTTGTTGTGGATTTTAGTTCTGCAGAAACGTTCAAAGATATCGTTCTACATGTCCCCTGAGGCAGAAGGAGGATCCTGTCCCAAGCCTGCACTGTTGTTCCTTGACTGCTCTTCCTTTGTCTCTGCATCCCCTGCCTTCTCTGATTAGCAATTATTTGAACCAGTCCTTTGGAACTCAGGGACGGTCATGGGATCTGAAACTTAATCCCTACAAACAAGAAGTGGAGGACATGGGAAGATTTCTGTGCCCAGGAGCCCCACAGAGTCTTGCTCATTTTCAGTCGGTGCTCAGTTTAGTTTAGTTCCCTTCTTCTATGACTCAGATTCTGTAACTGTGCAGTATCCCATGAGGCCCTCCTGGGCCCCAAAGCCTTTCTTTGTCTTGTTTCTTATTTATAGGATGAAGGCTTCAGCTTCCTAGACCTCCCTGAGTTCCAAGGATCTATCTATCTCAGTTGCTATTCAGGGAAATAAGGCAATGCAGAAACAAAGGCGGAACAATTAAGAAGCTATAGTGCAGCAATTAAAGCAGGATCCTGGTTCCTCCCCAAGGAATATACATAACAGCATTTTGAGTTCTTTTGCAGGAACTAAGGTCTCCGTACAAGTAAAAAATGGTAACTTCAGGGTGAGCCTAAGATTCCTAGAGCACTGCCCTGTTACCTCACCACTAATCAATCATAAAAAGTAATACACCCTGCAGCTCTCACCCCAAATTTTGCCTATAAAAACTTCTCCCTGAAAACCATTGGGGAGTTGGGTTTTTTGAATGCAAGTCACCCCTTTTCCTTGTGTGGCCTTGCAATAAAACTTTCTCTGTACCACACTCAGATGTTTTGGTTTGTTTGGCCTCACTGTGCATTGGGCACAGAACCTTGCATTCAGTAACAATTTCTCACCCATATATATATTTGGAATAATCTCCTATGTCTGTCTTAGGTTATAGGATTGTTGTGAAGATCAGAGATTATGAATTTAGCAGCACCGTGAAGTCCATAGGCAACTATGGAACTCTGAGACCCTTGACAATTTTTTTTTTTTTCAAATTTTCTGAGCAACAGCCTAGGCAAGTTGGTTAAACACTATTGTTTCTATAATTGATAGGCTAACTAGAACAGTAGATGATTTTGACTCCTAAAGCATGGGGTCATTCCTAGCAGTGACAGTCTTGTTAGATTCTTCACAGTGCAACCTAGACCTGTCTTAGCAGTATTGGTTATATCTTAAAGGAGAACAGGGTATGTGCCATGAATTCCTGGACTTGTGTTGTGGAGTTAGTCTAAGCTTAGATGGCTCTCTTTAGAGCCTTACAATAGCTGCTTCTTTTGTCTAGCACTGCTTTAATATCAGTGTTCTCTCAGAGTACTCAAGAGCAGTGCATGTTTACTAAGTCGCTTCGGTTGTGGCTGCCTCTTTGTGACCCTATGGACTGTAGCCTGCCAAGCTTCTCTGTCCGTGGGATTCTCCAGGCAAGAATACTGGAGTGGGTTGCTAATACTATCCTCCAAGGGATCGTCCTGACCCAGGGATTGAACCCATGTCTCTTATGTCTCCTGCATTGGCAGGTGGGTTCTTTACCACTAGCACCACCTGGGAAGCCCCCACTTGAGAGCAGACATATTTACAAAATAGAGCTAGGATATTATGATGTGTAAGATATATATATATATTTCTCATATATATTTTGTCTTAGTCCACTGTTCTTGGCTCATAGCTTCTAAAACCCTTGGAATAGCCTGTGTTTAAGAGCTATAAATGTGCCTTTTGTTATGTTAATGAGACGACTTTGGAAAAACTCCCTAGGTAGCCTGCCGATGGGGAGCTGGTTGCCTGGAGAATCAACCTGGTGATTAGAAAGTTGGAACCTTCAATCTCACCCACCTGCTTCCGACTTCAGGGAGGGAAGAGGGACTGGAGACTGAGTTCAGTTGCCAAAGGCTGATGATTTAATTAATCATGCCTCTGTAATCAGACCTCCATAAAAACAATAGTACATATGTGGAGGTGTGGAGAGAATGGGGAGCCTGGAAAGGGCATGGAAGCCCTGCTCCCTTTCCCATGTACCATCCCTTATGTGACTCTTCATCTGTCTGTTCCTTAATGATATCCTTTAATGATAAGACAGTAATTTGTAAGTAAAATGTTTCTCTGAGTTCTGTGAGCTGCTCTCACAAATTAATTGGATCCAGGGAGGAGGTTGCGGGGACCTCTGATTTATAGGCAATTGGTCAGAAGCTCAGGGACAACTTGAATTTCCTATTGGCATCTAATGTTGGGGCAGTAGGGTCACAGTCTTATAGGACTGAGTCTTCAATCTCTGGAATCTGGTAATGTCTCTGGGAAGATAGTGACAGGATTGGGTTGAATTATAGGATGCCCTGCTGGTGTTGGACAACTGCTTGTTGGTATGGGGACACCTCCTTCCCACCCCATTCACCCCAACATGTTGAAATTTGGTGCTGAATTTCAGAGGGACTGATTTTTCTTTTGTACCTAGGAATGAGGGGCTGTTTTATAAAGATAACAAGTCTACTGAAAAAAATCATCCTTCCACAGAATAACATTGTCCACACCATGTGAGTAGAAATCTGGTTGACTTGGCATGCTGAAAAGGACAGGAAATTGGAAGAAAGATTTGGGCTCAGATTTTCACTTAGTATCCTGATGACCTTGATAAAGTCATTTACCCTCTCTGAGCTGGTCTCCTAATTTGAGAATGGAGATGATACTACTTACTTATAAGGAACATATGAGTTAATAAATAGGAAAGTAATTTGTAATCTATGAATATTTATCTTGTTATTTTCTATTATTTTTGTTTTATCAGGTGTTTTTTTTTTTTTTTTAATGCTCTTCACACTCTTTCCTTTCCAGCATGGAAGCCACCATATCTCATCTGCTTAGACTATCTGCAGCTTCAGTCTAATTATGTTTCATATACACTTGATCTATTTGATGAACACAGCTCTGGTTCTCCATGGGAGGCAGCCTGGTTAATAGAAAGAATTCAAAGTGTGGACTTCAAAGCCAATGATCTGTTCTTTATATCTCTTTCCCACCACTTGGGGGTTATATGACTATAGGTAAATTATTCAAACATTCTTAGTATCATTTCCCCATTTATAAAGTGGAGACATGAAACTCTACTTCTCAGCATTATTATGAGGACTAAGTGATATATACAGTATTCCTATATAGGAAAAGGGCCAAATAAAGATCCAGATATCTAAATTTTCCAATATCGGCCTTTTTTCTATGTTTTCCATAAAATGCACTAGGATATGCTATTTTCTAGACATAAACTCCTGTTGAATGATTAAAAACTGAAGTATTTTTCTTCTTTCTTTTCCTTCTTCTCCTTTTTCTTCTTCTTCTTCCTTCTCCTCCTCCTCTTCTTTTTGGTACACTTTGACTTTTTTTTTTTCATTTATTTTTATTAGTTGGAGGCTAATTACTTTACAATATTGTAGTGGTTTTTGCCATACATTGACATGAATCAGCCATGGATTTACATGTGTTCCCCATCCCAATCCCCCCTCCCTCCTCCCTCCCCATCCCATCCCTTTGGGTCTTCCCAGTGCACCAGCCCTGAGCACTTGTCTCATGCATCCAACCTGGGCTTGGTGGTCTGTTTCACACTGTAATATAATGTATATCAATACTATTCTCTCAGAAATCCACCCTACCTGCTCACACAGAGTCCCAAAGTCTGTTCTATACATCTGTGTCTCTTTTTTCTGTTTTGCATATAGGGTTATCATTACCATCTTTCTAAATTCCATATATATGTGTTATTATGCTGTAATGTTCTTTATCTTTCTGGCTTACTTCACTCTGTATAATGGGCTCCAGTTTCATCCATCTCATTAGGACTGATTCAAATGAATTCTTTTTAAAGGCTGAGTAATATTCCATGGTGTATATGTACCACAGCTTCCTTATCCATTCATCTGCTGATGGGCATCTAGGTTGCTTCCATGTCCTGACTATTATAAACAGTGCTGCGATGAACATTGGGGTGCATGTGTCTCTTTCAGATCTGGTTTCCTCAGTGTGTATGCCCAGAAGTGGGATTGCTGGGTCATATGGCAGTTCTATTTCCAGTTTTTTAAGAAATCTCCACACTGTTCTCATAGTGGCTGTACTAGTTTGCATTCCCACCAACAGTGTAAGAGGGTTCCCTTTTCTCCACACCCTCTCCAGCATTTATTGCTTGTAGACTTTTGGATAGCAGCCATCCTGACTGGCGTGTAATGGTACCTCATTGTGGTTTTTGATTTGCATATCTCTCGATAATGAGTGATGTGAGCATCTTTTCATGTGTTGTTAGCCACTCTGTATGTCTTCATTTGGAGAAATGTCTGTTTTAGCTTCTCTGGCCATTTTTTTGATTGGGTCATTTATTTTTCTGGAATTGAGCTACAGGAGCTGCTTGTATATTTTTGAGATTAATCCTTTGTCTGTTGCTTCATTTGCTATTATTTTCTCCCATTCTGAGGGCTGTCTTTTCACCTTAAATCAAAGAGGACACAAATAGATGGAGAAATATACCGTGTTCATGAATTGGAAGACTCAATATTGTGAAAATGGCTATACTACCCAAAGCAATCTATAGATTCAATGCAATCCCTATCAATCTACCCATGGTATTTTTCACAGAACTAGAACAAATAATTTCACAATTTGTATGGAAATACAAAAAACCTCGAATAGCCAAAGCAATCTTGAGAAAGAAGAATGAAACTGGAGGAATCAACCTGCCTGACTTCAGGCTCTGCTACAAAGCCACAGTCATCAAGACAGTATGGTACTGGCACAAAGACAGAAATATAGATCAATGGAACAGAATAGAAAGCCCAGAGATAAATCCACGAACCTATGGACACCTTATCTTTGACAAAGGAGGCAAGGATATACAATGGCAAAAAGACAACCTCTTTAACAAGTGGTGCTGGGAAAACTGGTCAACCACTTGTAAAAGAATGAAACTAGAACACTTTCTAACACCATACACAAAGATAAACTCAAAATGGATTAAAGATCTAAATGTAAGACCAGAAACTATAAAACTCCTAGAGGAGAACATAGACAAAACACTCTCTGACATAAATCACAGCAGGATCTGCTATGACCCACCTCCCAGAATATTGGAAAGAAAAGCAAAAATAAACAAATGGGACCTAATTAAACTTAAAAGCTTTTGCACAACAAAGGAAACTACACTTTGACTTTTATGGCTGCCTTAAAAGCACCTTAGACATTCACACTGTGAAATGCTTTCCTTTCAAATTTGTCAGCACTCCCAAGTCACCCACTGACCACAAGCAAGCCTTGGGCCCTAATTCATAGTCCTTAAGACATCTCTAGCAACCAAACCCCTAAACCTAGGCAGATACCCATTCTCTGGTCATTTCTCACATTCAGCGGGTCTTTTCGTTTGTGCAAAGGAAACTTTGTGCGTAAACTGTTCTACAAACCATAGAGTTGGAAGATGATCCCCTTCTGAGACTTTCTAATCCAGCTGCCTCATTTCAAGGCCCTCGCTGGTGGCTCAGACAGTAAAGAGTCCACCTTCAGTGAAGGAGTTCCAGGTTCAGTCCCTGGGTTGGTAAGATCCCCTGGAGAAGGAAATGGCAACCCACTCCAGTATTTTTGCCTAGAGAATCCCATGGACAGAGGAACTTGGCAGGCCACACTCCATGGGATTGCAAAGAGTCGGATATGATTGAGTGACTAACACACACTCCAAAGCTCAAACAGAGAAGGAACAGTCAGCCCTCCTGTTTTCCTCACCAGTGTTACTGCTATATCTCGCTACTACCTTTGCTTTATTTACATTTAATCTTAACAACCAATGACTACTGTTATTCCTATATGATACATGAGGAAACAAATGTCAGAAGGGTGACATACCTAAGTCATACAGTTAATAAACAACAATTGATTTCAAATCCAGGTCCTATTCTTCTGCATGGAGGTACATCAGCTTGCTGCTGTTCTAAAGCCTCGAACTGCTTATAAATAAGTGCTATGGTCAGTCCTGGCACATGCAGCATGCACATGTGGGTAGAGTAAATTCTCCAACAGTAATGGGTGAGCAGTGGGGGAGAGTTCCAGGCAAGCAGATTCTGGCAAAAGATCTCCATTTCAAAATGCATTTATACCATTTTTCTTAGAAATCTTGCTCAATCTAGTATCATTTGACCTTCACCTTTCTGTTCTGCTTTCTGATGGTTGTAAAGGACTTTATTGCACAACAGGGTTGTAAGTGGGGCAAGGTAGTCTAATTTGTTTTCCCGTAGGAAATCTATAGAATTAAGATACATGTTTGGTATTTATTATATGTTCTGCTTATTGACCAACTTACTTTTAATACCATTTGCCATTAATTCTTTGAACGGATGGTAAAATTACAGATCTTGTCATTTCCTCCAAGGTCCCCAGCTGGCATGCTTGTCTTTTCAGCTTCATCGCTAGCAACTCTAAAAATGACCCAACTACATGATCTTCTTTCAGTGCCAAAAGATGCTAGACTCTTTCCTGCTTTAGCGACGTCTCACAAACTGTCCCTTCTGGCAAAATGTCTGAAGGGGAAAGAGAAAGTCAAGAGTAAGGTTAATACCTATATTTGTTGGGGTTGAGTAATAAACTTGACTTTGCATTTTCTAGTCACCAAGGCAAGGAGAGATATCATATAAAGCACAACATGGGGTCACACTATCCATTACAAAACTCAATTCAGTTTCTTGGTCAAAGTACAGCTTTTATTGACACTGAGACCCAGGGGAGGGGAAAAGGGTAGGTGGTCTTTAAAATATATAGTTTATAATGTTGTAAACAGCATTCTCAGACATATGCTTAACAGCAAGGGAAAAGTCTAATGGGCCTTTTTCTTGTAATATCTCTCATTGCCATCCTTTATCTGCTATGTTGATAAAAGCAACCATAGAAGAGACTACAGTAGTGTTCTCTTGTGCCCTGGCTCGGTCCAGAGGTAAATTTTAGAGTATCTCGGGAAGCAGATTAACTATATACATTTTAGGCTATTTTCCGTGTATTTTTTTCTCTCTCTCAATCAATCTTTTCTTAAGTACTGAGTGGCAAGAAACTTAAGCTTGAGTATCTGACAGTTATCTTACTAGTATAATTTATGTAAGTTTCCTAAATAATCAGTGATCTGTGTAACTTGTTTCCAACAGAATGTCTCTGTAATCAAACTTATCTATAAATTGGAGATAATAGTGGTCTCAATTGGTGTTGTAAAGATCAAGTAATACATTATTATTATTATAGTGGTAAATAATGAAGTAGTAGTTAACAAACATTGAGCCATTTCTAGAAGCCCTATACTGCTAACTGCTTTATTTGCATGATCTCATTTAATCCTTACAACAAACTTTAAAAGATAAATGTTTTACCCGTTATGAAAAAAATAAAAAACTGAGTATCATAGAGTTTAAGTAAGTCGTACAAGATCACAGAATTGGTAAGTGGGGGGGGGGGTCAGATTTGAATTGCAGGTGGGATTCTGCAGAATTCCAGAGTTCTTATTCTTGTCTACCATACTGTAATTAACCATATTTGGTGTTCAATAAATGGGTTTATAGTATTTTAACAGAGATACGGTCTAAATTGTTGTTAATCAGTATAAGATTGATTTGATTAGAATATTTTTATTAGAAAGTGTTACATAGCCTGCAGCATTTTATTTGGTGTGACTTACCACATTTCATCAAATTTAGGAAGACTTCAACTATAAGATGCACCATAATTTATGAACTAGTGAGAAAGAAAATGTTGTCAATTAAATTCTGACACAATGCTTTCTTATTACATTGAATTTTTATTTTATATTTCCAGAAAGACCTCTTTCAACTTACTTATACAAAGATTTTCATCATAAATCTCTCTTGTGCATAATGAAAAGGACATACAAAAGAAATATTAAGATATTTTGAAAACATTCAAGATCCAAACTATTCCAAAATACTTGACTCAGAGTTGTGAATAGACACACTTTTTCCACACAGTAGCAGCTTCTGTGTCTTTCAGAAGTGGTGGTGCAGCTTTTTCTTTGAGGGTCCATTATCATCTTGGGATTTTCTCCTAAACCACTGACATATTAGCAAATACATATTCTCTCAGGCAATGTCAATGAATCATGACTGTCACAGAGACTGTATGATGTATCTGGATTTCATAAATGTTAAGTGGGGGGAAATGTATGACTTAGCATTGACCAGGAACTTTGTGTTGAGTAACATGTGCTATGCTTGGCTTAAAAATATAACAATTCCAATAAGTATTTGCATTTTCAATCTCCTTTCAGTCCAAGCACAGTAAGTATCTGATACATATTTGTTGACCCAATTGGAATAGATAATAGCTCTGGGATGCAGGCCACTGCCTTTATATAATTTGCTTATCCTCGGGTTTTCAAGCAGGTTCACTATGACAATGACAGTACATTTCCCCCTAAAACCATATCATAGAATATAGTATAATATCTTCATTTCAATAGAAGCAAAATAATATAGAGAAAAGATACACATGCTAATTTCAGCTTTTACCCTGATGTTTTATGTGACCCTAAACAAGTGTCCATTTGTGGAATCAGGAGAGTTATCTGAATAATCTTCAAAAGCACTTCTGTCCCAAACAGGATTTATTGTTATGTGCTGAGAGGGGAGCTAACACTTATCACAAGCCAACTATGTACTCATTATTTCATATATATTATCTTGTTTAGGGCTTCCCAGTTTGCGCTAGTGGTAAGGAACCCACCTGCCAATGCAGGAGACTTAAGAGGCTCGGGTTTGATTCCTGGGTGAGGAACATCCCCTGGAGGAGGGAGTGGCAACCCACTCCAATATTCTTGCCTGGATAATCCCATGGACAGAGGAGCCTAGCAGACTACAGCCCATGGGGTCACAAAGAGTTGGATACAACTACTAAGGGGAAAAATCTAAGCAGAAAAAAGCTGGGATTCCAAGCATGTCTTTTTTTTTTTTTCATTTATTTTTATTAGTTGGAGGCTAATTACTTCACAACATTGCAGTGGGTTTTATCATACATTGACATGAATCAGCCATGGAGTTACATGTATTCCCCATCCCGATCCCCCCTCCCACCTCCCTCTCCACCTGATTCCTCTGGGTCTTCCCAGTGCACCTGGCCCGAGCACTTGTCTCATGCATCCCACCTGGGCTGGTGATCTGTTTCACTATAGATAATATTCATGCTGTTCTATGTCTTAATTGATTCAAATCTCAGGCTCTCTACATTACACATATTGCCTGTCTCAGAGTCCTTCAGACTTTAACTCTGCAGAACTAGGCAGTTGCTAGAATTGTGAAATTAGTACATCATATTGTTTGAGATATCAAAGTTAGAATGCATCTCAATTTATTTCTAAATCCTTCCCAAGGACCTACAGTTTGCTTGTGCTAAACACCTAAAAAAGTGGAGAAAATTCACATCACTGTGCTTAGGAACTCAAAGTTAAGTATCTTTCAAAGTGTATTCCTTGCAGTCTTAGAGTTTATTCAACTTTATTTAACAACTTTTTATTGGGAACCCAATCTTATGGCAGGGATTAAGTATTGTTGTTGTTTAGTCGCTAAGTCATGTCTGACTCTGTTGTGACCCCATGGACTCTAGCCCACCAGGCTTCTCTGGCCATGGGATTTCCCAGGCAAGAATACTGGAGTGGATTGCCATTTCCTTCTTTAGAGGATTCCTGACCCAGGGATCAAACCTGCATCTCCAGCATTGGCAGGTGGATTCTTTACCACTGAGCCACTGGGGAAGCCCAGGGATTAAGTATACTTCAATAAATAAGATATATATGGTTTCTTCCATTATAGGCTTTGTGATCTAATGGTAGAGAGAAACAGTATACAAATAAACAAATTCATATGTAATTTAAAACTGTGATAAGCAATGAAAACTTAACAGTTTAGTGTTAGAAAATAGCATAAGGGTCAAACCTAGATGGTATGGGCAAAGGAGGCCTCTTGGAGAAGGTGATATTTAATCTGAAGCTCTAAGGCTTCCCCGGGGGCTCAGATGGTAAATCATCTGTCTGCCTGCACTGCGAGAGACGTGGGTTTGATCCCTGGGTCAGAAAGATCCTCTGGAAAAGGAAATGGCAACCCACTCCAGTAGTCTTGCCTGGAAAATACCATGGACAGAGAAGCCTAATAGGGTACAGTCCATGGGGTCTCAAAGAGTCAGACATGACTGAGCGACTTCACTTTGAAGGATTAGAGGAGGGAAGTGAAGAGCACTGAAGATCATGCCAGGCAGAAGGTAGAGGATGGTTGAAAACCTCTGGTGGGAATTGAAAACCCTTGGTGGGAAATATACCATAGAATTTGAAGAACTGAAAGGAGGAAAGCAGCAGATAAAATTGGAGAGAGAGACAGGACTAAAATCAGGTAGGACTTTAAATCCACATTAAAACATTTGGCTTTACTTCATGCTGCAAAGGGAAGGCATTGAAGGCTTTTTGGTGAGGCAGGTAGTTGGAAGGGAGGGATTAACATTTAGACAAACTGATAGTCTTTATTCTGTTTAAAAAAATACTTTGGATTCTATGGTGAATAGAATATAGTGAACCACATAGACTATATGGAGTTAGTAGCAGTCTTGTAGAAGTGAGATTATAGGGCTTGTATCAGGATGGTTACCAGTAGAAGTGAGAAAAAGGATTCTAGATATGTTGATGAAAAATTAATCAGTTGTTCTAAGAAAGAAAGGAAAAACTTTATTTGAGCTAAATTGAGTATTATAACCTGAGAACAGCAGTTCAGAAATCTCCAAGAACAGTTCTGCCCGTTAGAAGTCAAGACACAGTTATATAAAATTTTTGAGACAGAGGAAGATACATTAAACGATATATTATTGACAGTTTACACAATCTAGATCTAAACATCACAGTGGCACCTTATAAGATCCAGAAGGTATGTTATCTTTTAAAGATGTGTCTTGTTGATAGTAGGAAAATGTTACTGTTTGTGACTGAGCTGATATTTCTACTGAAGGAGGAGGCTTGGTCAATGACAGTGCAGATACACAATGCACAGCAGAAGGGAGAGAGGGGCAGAGAAAATCTTTTATGTTTAAATTTTTTTTGTCTTGCCATAAAATATATAAATTTTATTTCATGGATGTGTACTGGAAGTTAGATTATTGTAAGAGTAATTATACCTGGGAATAAAGGGAGAATGAGGAATCAAGATTGAGTTCAGGTTTCTGGGTTGGGCAACTGGTTGAATATTACTGCCATTGGCTGTATTGGGGAATTTTGAATGATGATGAATGTGAGTGGAATAGGGAAGTTGGCATGTTTGTTTTAGAAATGTCAAATTTTAGGTACACATGAGGTATCTAAGGGAAAATATATAGTAGTCTTTTGGATATATAAGGCTGGGGTCCAGAAAAGAAGTTTGGGCTAGAGGTGTATATTTGAAGGTTTTTAGCATATAGATAATACCTGTTTTGGAATGAGGAAAACCTAGGGGAAAAGGTGGAGAAAAAAGCAATAAAGTTGTATAGGGTCAAAACCTAGGAAATTTCCATATTTAGAAGTTGGACGGAAGACAGAAGAGAAGGGTACTACATAGAAATCATAAAATAAATGGCCAGAAGTAGGAGGAAAAGCAAGAGTAAAGTGAACTGTATTATCATTGAAAAATATGAGGGGACCTCAACTGTCATTGAAGAAATGAGACAGTATACATATATGGCAAAGAAGAGAAGATGAGAAATGGGCAATAGCTAATGGTGGATGGAATGTGGAATCCTGGGGTCACAGTTATTTCCTAATGGTGATGATCCAGGGAGAAAGCAGAATGGATAATATAGAAGTCACAGCAGATGACCAAGAGTGCAGTCATTGAGAAAGTGAGCGTAATAGGATCTAGAGGACATGCTGAGGGCTTTTGTTAGGAAGAAGGACACCTTCATCCGTGGTAACGGGATTATAGAAAGAAACCTAGGCATGTTTATAATTTTAGTTGTGGGAGTATGAGGATGCTCCTATAGGATGATTTCTAAAATAGAAAGCATCAGATGAGATTATCCTCTAAGAATGGTGGTGAAGGGAAAAGAATAATGGTTTCCAAGAGATAGAAGAAAGTCTGAACTAGGTTTTTGTTTTTTCAGGGCAAAAATGAGAAACCTACTTACCAGCATTAACCATTAACCTTGTAAAATTGCTGGGCAGTGATGACATTTCTTGAGGACTGATACCATGAATTAAAAATGTGGTCAGTTTACCTAGGTATGTAATTTTCTCAGGTTACTTGGTACCTGTATAAGTAGGTAGAAGAATTCATTCTAGGTTTGCATTTTGTCACATGAAAATGGATAGATAAAAAATGAAGAAAAAAAATGGATAAAGACAAGGGGACTGAAAGTGTTTGTGAGGACATAATTATAATGTTGGACATGCATGGGAGGAGAAAGCAGGAAGGGAGCAGATGAGTATGAAGTAGAAGAATTAGACTTCAAAGAATTATAAAGTAAATACCTTTATTTTAGCAAATAAGCTTGAAATTTACAGTTGAGAATATGATGTGGACATCTGATATTGTAGGTAGGGTAGAGTGTGTATGCATATGTATTTGTGTGTGTGTGTGTTTGAGAGTGAGATGGTGGTGGCAAAAAGGGAGGTGAAGCGGAGTGAAAAGAAAAGATTGGGTGACATCCTTTATATTCATTCAAAAAGTATTTATTTAGTATCAACTGTGAGCCAGGCATTATTCTGTTTGCTCAGGGTACAGCACTGATGTAAATGAATGGATCATCTGTGAAAATGAAAGTGAAAGTTGCTCAGTCATGTCCACCTCTTTGTGACCCCATGGACTGTAGCCCCCCAGACTTCTCTGTCCATGGAATTCCTCAGGCAAGAATACTGGAGTGGGTTGCCATTCCGTTCTCCAGGGAATCTTCTCAACTCGGGGATAGAACCAGAGTCTCCTGCACTGCAGGCAGATTCTTTACCATCTGAGCTGCCAGGGGAGCACCAGGATCATCTGTATGAATGTGAAAATCACTAGAAAAAGAAGCTATAAAATACGTGGGGAGAGAAAGAACCAATGAGGCAAAAATCGACACTGTTGATAGGTAAAGATAGAATCTAGTGATCCACCAAAGTATAAGCCATGACACTTATATAATACTGTTGATAACAGTAATAAGATGAACAAAAACAACAATAATAAAGAATACTTAAATAATATTTATGTGTTAAGCACTGTACTGAGTATTAACATATATTAATTAATTTTATGCATAAAAGTGCCCTTTGAAGTGGACACTATTAGCCTGTCGTTCAGTGTGAACAGTGTTTGGGAGGAAAGAAGGGAGGAGAGAGTGAGAGCTTGAGTTGGATTATGGAGGTAGCAATGGAGAGGAATTATCAGGTGAGAACAGATGTTAGAGGAGGCCTGGAGAAGCTAGAGGAGACCTGTAGCTGTGACTGGGGGAACTCCATAGGTAAGATACAGTGGAATGATCCCTAGTGACCTTTTGGGTGAGGTGGGCAGTGGGCTCTCGTGCTGAATTCACCATGTGCGATGGCCTCCATGGCAGCTGTCTCTTCAGAGAGCGGGAAGGATGTAGCCCAGATGACTGGAGACTCTCTTCCCCACATCAAGGGAAGTAAACGGTAATTCTGCCAAAGGGAGAAGAGACCGTGAGCTCCTATCTGCTTCCCACCCCCTACTACTCTTAGAGCAGTTCTGCTGTTAACTGCTTATGATTATAGGGCTTAGCTCCCAGTTTAATGACACTTCAGGGAAGAGTTGCTGGTAGAAAAGCAGATAGAGAACTGGAAAGATAAAGTTCCTTGCCTCAGGGGGCTTCCATTCAAGTTGAGTCAACACCTAATACACAAATAAAAATATCATGTAACAGCGGCAGTGTGTGTTAGGAAGAAAGAGGAGCAGGGGACGGGAATGAGGATGCAGATGTTCAAGGAAGTTTTGAAAGGCCAGTATGATGAGGTGTCTCAGAAGATAGGACTTGGTCAGTCTGAATGGAATGAGAATAGAAACTCTGACCATGTTGGGGAAGAACATTTCAGGCAGAGGGACCAGCAAGCACAAACGTCTGAGTAGACCAGTGTGCTGGAGCAAAGGCTGTGGGGAGGGTGGTGGGAACCAAAAGGTGCCCTCAGCCTTCCCTAGCCTATGGCCCTACCAGGAAGGTTTAGATGTGGCCACAGGCCACTCGGTGAGACTCAAAGCCACGGGAATGCCCCTACAAGCCCCAGTCACCTTGCATAACCAGTGGTCAGGGTGATGAGATGGCCTTAGTGGACCCAGGAGCAGGCAGGCAACTTTCTCCTTCATGTAAAATAATGACGTTTTCACATGGACCACAGCCTTGTCTAACTCAGTGAAACCATGAGCCTTGCCATGTAGGGCCACCAAAGACGGATGGGTCATACTGGAGAGTTCTGACAAAACATGGTCCACTGGAGAAGGGAATGACAAACCACTTAGTATTCTTGCCTTGAGAACCCCATGAACAGTATGAAAAGACAAAAAGATAGGACACTGAAAGATGAACTCCCCAGATAGGTAGATGCCCAATATGCTACTGGAGAATAGTGGAGAAATAACTCCAGAAAGAATGAAGAGACGGAGCCAAAGCAAAAACAGTACCCAGTTGGATGTGACTGGTGATGGAAGTAAAGTCTGATGCTGTAAAGAACAATATTGCATAGGAACCTAGAATGTTAGGTCCATGAATCAAGGTAAATTGGAAGTGCTCAAACAGGAGATGGCAAGTAAACATCAACATTTTAGGAATCAGTGAACTAAAGTGGACTGGAATGGGTGAATTTAACTCAGATGACCATTATATCTATGACTGTGGGCAAGAATCCCTTAGAAGAAGAGGAGTAGCCCTCATAGTTAACAAAAGAGTCCAAAATGAAGTACTTGGATGTAATCTCAAAATAACAGAATGATATCTGTTTGTTTCCAAGGCAAACCAATCAATATCACAGTAATCCAAGTCTATGCCCTGACCAGTAATGCTGAAGAAGCTGAAATTGAATGGTTCTATGAAGACCTATAAGACCTTCTAGAACTAATGGCCATAAAAAGATGTCCTTCTCATTATAGGGGACTAGAATGTAAAAGTAGGAAGTCAAGAGCTACCTGGATTAACAGGCAAATTTGGCCTTAGAGTACAGAATGAAGCAGGGCAAAGGCTAACAGAGTTTTGCCAAGAGAATGCACTAGTAATAGCAAACACACTTTTCCAACAACACAAGAAACAACTCTACACATGGACATCACCAGACGGTCAACACCGAAATCAGATTGATTATATTCTTTGCAGCCAAAGATGGAGAACCTCTATACAGTCAGCAAAAATAAGACCAGGAGCTGACTATAACTCAGATCATGAACTCCTTATTGCCAAATTCAGACTTAAATTGAAGAAAGTAGGGAAAACCACTAGACCATTCAGGTATGACCTAAGTCAAATCCCTTATGCTTATACAGTGGAAGTGACAAACAGATTCAAGGGATTAGGTCTGATAGACAGAATGCCTGAAGAACTATGGACAAAGGTTTGAGACATTGTACAGGAGACAGGGATCAAGACCATCCACAAGAAAAAGAAATGTAAAAAGGCAAAATGGTTGTCTGAGGAGGCCTTACAAATAGCTGAGAAGGAGAGAAGCTGAAGGCACAGGAGAAAAAGGAAGATATATCCATTTGAATGCAGAGTTCCAAAGAATAGCAAGGAGAGATAAGAAAGCCTTCCTCAGTGATCAATGCAAAGAAATAGAGGGAAACGATAGAAGGGGAAAGACTAGAGATCTCTTCAAGAAACTAGAGATACCAAGGTAACAATTCATACAAAGATGGGCACAATAAAGGACAGAAATGGTAAGAACCTAACAGAAGCAGAGATATTAAGAAGAGGTGGCAAGAATATACAGAAGAACTATGCCAAGAAAGATCTTCATGACGCAGATACCCATGCTGGTGTGATCACTCACCTAGAGCAAGACATCCTGGAATGCGAAGTCATGTGGGCCTTTATAACCATCACTATGAGCAAAGTTAGTGGAGGTGATGGAATTACAGCTGAGCTAGTGAAAGTGCTGCACTCAATGTTCCAGCAAGTTTGGAAAACTCAGCAGTGGCCACAGAATGGAAAACATCACTTTTCATTCCAATCAGAAAGAAAGACAATGCAAAAGAATATTCAAACTACTGCACAATTGCACTTACCTCACACTCTAGCAAAGTAATGCTCAAAATCCTCAAAGCCAGGCTTCAACAGTTCATGAACCATGAAATTCCAGATGTTCAAGCTGGATTTAGATAGCAGAGGAACCAGAAATCAAATTGCCAACATCCATTGGATCATAGAAAAAGCAAGAGTTCCAGAAAAACATCTACATCTGTTTTATTGACTCTGCCAAATCCTTTGACTGTGTGTATCATAACAAATTGTGGAAAATTCTCCAAGAGATGGGAATACCAGACCACCTTACCTACCTCCTGAGAAATCTGTATGCAGGTCAAGAAGCAACAGTTAGAACTGGACATGGAACAACAGACTGGTTTCAAATTGGAAAAGGAGCACATCAAGGCTTTATATTGTCACTGTGCTTATTTAACTTATATGCAGAGTACATCATGTGAAATGCCAGGCTGGATGAAGCAGAAGAAGCTGGAATCAATAATTGCTGGGAGAAATATCAATAACCTCAGATATGTAAATTACACCACGCTTATGGCAGAAAGCAAAGAAGAACTAAAGACTCTTGATGAAAGTGAAAGAGGAGAGTGAAAAAGCTGGTTTAAAACTCAACATTCAGAAAACTAAGATCATGGCATCTGGTCCCATCACTTCCTGGCAAATAGATGGGGAAACAATGGAAACAGTGAGAGACTTCATTTTTTTGGCCTCCAAAATCACTTCAGATGGTGACTGAAGCCATGAAATTAAAAGATGCTTACTCCTTGGAAGAAAAGCTATGACCAACCTAGACAGCATATTAAAAAGCAGAGACATTACTTTACCAACAAAGGTTAAAAAAAAAAAAAGAAAACAAAGGTTAAAAAAAAAAAAGTAAAAAAAAAACAAGGTCTAGTCAAAGCTATAGTTTTTCCAGGAGTCATGTATGGGTGTTAGGGTTGAACTATAATGAAAGCTGAGCTCTGAAGTTTTGATGCTTTTGAAATTTGGCATTGGAGAAGACTCTTGAGAGTCCCTTGGACTGCAAGGAGATCCAACCAGTCAATCCTAAAGGAAATCAGTCCTGAATGTTCATTGGAATGACTGATGCTGAAGCTGAAACACCCAATACTTTGGCCACCTGATGAGAAGAACTGACTCATTTGAAAAGACCCTGATGCTGGGAAAGATGGAAGGCGGGAGGAGAAGGGGACAACAGAGGATGAGATGGTTGGATGGCCTCACCGACTTGATGGACATGAGTTTGAGTAAGCTCTGGGAGTTGTTGATGGACAGGGAAGCCTGGTGTGCTGCAGTCCATGGGGTCACAAAGAGTCGGACCCAATTGAGTGACTGAACTGACTGACAGATACGGCTTTATGTTAAATTTGTTCTTTTTTAATGAAGGCTTTGTTTAAAAAATTATAATGCTATGAACCTTGGTCTAGGAGATTGCTTAATCTTAAGAATACCCAGTCTTGCCTCCTTTCTCAGATAAGGAGCTAAGAGCCCAGAGTGGGGTTGGGACTAGGTCAGGCTCACATAGTGAGTTCTTAGTAGAGTTGGATTTATTTCTCCTGACTCCCAGTCTAGTGCTCGTCATCATACTCACTTGACTCCGATTTAGAACCTTACCAGATACTGTAGGTAAGGAGGGCCGTAGGATTGTGCTGGGCCCTCACTCCTCTGTGTCTAGCCTATCCTCTAGCAGCTCACATCTGGGATATTTAAAAATTGACGTTATGTGGATTGTACCACAACCCCCATCTCTGCTGACTTCTACTAAGAAATCATTCACTGTTTTGTCAATAACAGTGGGAGTCCTCTGCTGACAGTTCAGAGAGATGAGGCCTCCCAGCAAGCTTTGCTCACCTTGGTAGCAATGCTGGACCCTATACCTGCAAAACTACAGACATAAAGCATTTTCTCTGAGGGCTTGGCAACTCGAGAGAAGACGCTCTGTTCTTCTTATATGGAACCACCAGAAAAATCACTGTGCTCTCATTAAACAGAACACTCTCATCTTTGCCCTCCCCCTATCTGCTTTTCTATTTTCTACTTTCTCTTATTCTCTTTTAAAGTGTGCAGAGACTTCTTGCTATTAAAAATCTGATGTCCCAGAATGGAACACAGGGATTTTCCTATGTTTTTGTTCACCGATGTGTCCCAGGCATTTTAAATAGTGGCTAACACATAACAGAAGGTCAGTGGAGATTTGTTGAATGAGTGAATGATGAACAAATGGATGGATAGTTGATACTAAAAGCCTGATAGCAGAGAAGCAGCCGTGGAATGGACCATCTGCTCCAACTTTCTCACAGTATAGAGGGCTGAAAGCTAAGAACCCTAGGTACTAATCTTGACTAAAGAGATGTAGAAGAAAGAGATAACCTGCCAAGGTCATCTGTCCAAACAAGCTATGCAAATTAGATGTCAGCTATGGTGTCCTGTTGTTTGAGATTCATACGAAAGTATCTAAAAGCTCCCATCCCAGGTACAATGAAAGCTCTGCATTCCTCTCACTCTCTCCCAGAGTTTATTGTGGGTTGAGGTGAATTTTGCTATTCTGAGTTACTGTTGGCTCCAGGCTCTCTGAATTAGTTGTTTCAGATCATCTTGTTGTCCTACATATGATGCCCTTGTTGACCCAGACAAAGAACTCAGTTCCTCTCCTGGGTATACCTAAGTTCACACACACACACACACACACACACACACACACACACACACACACACCATCATATACACACAGGTGTATTCTTGCGTGTCCACACATACACACATATACCTACAAGAAATTAACCTACTGTATAAAACTTTTGTATTTGGATCAAATGTTCCTGAAGATTTGGGGAGATGAGAAGAATTTCTATAAAAGCAACTCAAAAAAGCCTTAACTTTAATATTAGTTACACCTGTTCTTAGGGCATCTTTAATTATTTCTATTAATTTGGACTTCATTTTCCCCATATCATAATCTTTATGTGTATATATATACATGTAGGTATATAAGTGTTCATGCATACATGCTCAGTTGTGTTCCACTCTTTGCGACCCTATGGACTGTAGCCCACCAGGCTCCTCTGTCTGTGAGGTTTTCCTGGCAAGAATACTGGAGTAACTTGCCATTTCCTCCCCCAGGGGATCTTCCTGATCCAGGGATCGAACCCATGTCTCCTGCATCTCCTGCACTTAGGCGGATTCTTTACTGCTTGAACCATTGGGGAAGCCCCCTATAGACATATAGATATCTTAATTCATCCATCCCACTTCCCTTTTCTTTATTATCTATTTGTCTCATCTTCAGGTTTCAATTCATTTTTTATAAATTACAAGAATTCTAGACTTTGTTTCTTGTTGCTAGTTGAAGCTAGTAACCTTACAATTTTATCTTCTGTCCCTAAGTAGCTTATAATAGTATTTTTTTTTCCAAAATAAAGCAGTTCCCTTCTCAAGATGTTTCCTTCCAGTGATACCATTAGAAGGATACTAATATATTTCATAGTATTTATAGAAAAGTTGAACAAGAAAGGCTTGAGGAATTCCTCAGCATCACTTGGGAAATCTCAGCAGTAAAATTCATGGAATGTCTAATTAGGTATTAACATGGAATTTGATTCAGTGTCAACAAAGGTAATCTTGCTTCTCCGTTTCCAGTTTCAGCTCTACCAGGAAGGGACTCTGATTGTCTTAACATGTTACAATTCAATGAGCTATGTCCAGGGAGAAAACTGTGTTAAGTAGTCAAGGCCATGTGCCCACCCCTAGATATTGGAACCATTTCCAGGGCATGCAAAATCTCTGGGGATTCACTTGCCACCCCAAGCAGTATATTCCACACTGCTTCTCTTAGGACTAAACTTTATGCTAACACTCTATTTGTTCAAAAGGTATGTACTAGGAACATGCTAAAAAAAAAATGGGCCCTGAATGCAGGAATATAGAGACAAGTAAAAAAATGCATGTTCAAGGAATCTTGGCGTTACTGCTAGTGACTAGAGTGAGGGACATTTATGAGGTTGTGTGTGTGATCTAAGTGAGAAGATAAAACCCCTTTAGTAGTAATGAATTGAGCATCCAAAAAAAAAGCTAGCTGGAAACACCCATTACCCATTGTTACAGTTATCTTGGGAATGTTATATAGTTCTCTAGTCTTTCAGAAATGCTGTGAGAGCAGCCAGGAAGTGCTGGCAACCCTCACCAAAGAAAGATATATTTTGAATTCATTGTGGTTAGGCAAACTGAACCCCTAGATAAAGTGGTGGGTGATATGTTTTCAAAATATATTCACCCCGTCTCACTTAAAGAATGATATTAGATTCTCCCTTCATTTTCAAGGGATTTTTGTACTTACTTGCCCTTTTTATATAAAGGAGAAATAGCCAGTACTTGTAATTTTGCTCTTAGAGTTATTCAGGACATATAAAGAAGAAGAATGTAGCCGCAACAGAATCATCATCACGAAAATGAACATTTATTGAGAACTTATTGGGTAAGACATTATGCTAGGAGTTTTCCATACATTCACATGTTTTGTCCTCACAGTAATTCTGTGTATTTATTGACTCAAATGAAGTAAGGATCTTTATTACTTGACTTTACAGATGGGAAACGGGTGCTCAGAGAGACTGAAGAACTTTTCCATGTCATATACCTACTGAGTGGCAGAGGCAGGATGTAAACATAGATCTACTAACCCAAGCGCTTATACTTATTACCATTATGCTAAGATGCAAGCATAATGAAGTGATGATGGCATTGAAATCAATATATCAGGATATCTGGATTTACCTCTATCAATTCATTGTACAACCTTAGACAAAGTGTTTCTTTCTGCAATTCACTTTCCTCACCTGCAGTTGGTGGGGTAGGGATGAACTTGTGTGAACCATTTTAGTGCCGAGGTTCTATAAGCCTACAATCGTTCAGAGACCTCTTATAAAAGCCTTGCGCCCTGTGAATTTTTTGCTATTCACCAAGACTGTACTCGGAGAGGCTCTTGGGACTGATTCTTGGGAATATAATTTTGAGGTTTCTTTTCAGTGCACTCTCTCCATCCAAAGAAAATTTGCAAAAGTCACTCCATCTTGCCACCTGGCATTATTGGTTTGCATCAAGCTATTCAGTGTATGGTGGATCACTATACTCTTAATGTCAATGCCTAAAATAAATAAATGTATAATATCTCCTCTGGGTCTGGTAAAATGCATTCTACGTAAAATTATAAATTCACATCAGCAAAATATTTAATATTTATTTGGGGCAAAAGGTCTGGCCTAGAGATTGAAATTCAGATGGCTGGCAGACAGCCCATTTTCCACATAAGAAATGTGATATAGTCCTCCAGCTCCAGGGGGATTATTGTATGGGATTATTGAATCGGTAAACAGAGCAGTTTGGGGTATAATTTTTATTATGCAGTTGATAGGAAAAAACAATCTTACTCATATTTGGAGGTGAATATTTTGGTCATTGCAAAACCACAAAAGTTCTCCTCATTTCTGTAGGACCTTCTGAAACCCACTCAGAGTTAGGGTGGTCTACCATAGGAGAGGAAATTTGGAATTCCCTGAGCTTGCTTTCTGTAGTTGGGAGGCTTTGGGGTAAATGGATGGGAGACAACAGAAGTGTGACAGAAGATCCCTTAGACTTTGATTCAGAAGACCTTGGTAGAGTCCCAGGCTCTGCCATGTTCAAGCTCTGTAACCTTGGTCAAGTTACTTAAATTTTTATGATTCCTCTCTTATCTTCCCTTGTAAAGTGGAGACAAAGATCCAAGGGGTTACTATCAAGTGAAATGAAGGGGAAAGGAGAGAAAATATTTTATTAAGTATCATCTATAACCTGGTGCTTTTCTGCACCTTCTTGATCTATGAAATAAAACAATTATACTTGCTTCTCACTTTCATATATAGTAATGTTCATCCCTTAAAAACATGAATCATAAAAAAAAAAAAAAACATGAATCATACTCTGCCCTCAAGGTGATCCAGGCAAATGTGGAATTCAAATAGATCACAGGATATTTTTCAAAAAACTTACAATTCCACAATCCAGGCACAGAGACAGAGAATGAACACTAAATTTTACCACAAGGACTCAGAAAATTCCTTTCAGAGCAGGAAGCATGAGAATGAGAAATATTTATCAGATGAAGAACAAGAGAGAGAGTGCTAAAGCAGAGGGTAGGAGAGATCAGAATGAAAATGGCCTGGAGATGTGCCAGAGCTTGTTCATATAATGAAGAATCCCCAGTAGATTGAGCTTGAGTCAATGACATGGTGAAGGCCCAGATTAGTTTTGGTCTAGATTACTGAGGTGTTTGAAAGCTAAATTCAGACTTTATCCTTTAAGTGATAAGAGAGTCAACACAGTTTTGTTTTCAGTGGAAGGAAAATTGTAGCGAATTTGCCTTATGCATAAGTGAATGGCAGAGATGTTGGGGTCTGAACAGTAGAAATCAAAAGGACAGAACTCAAATAAATATAACATGTTTTGCTGGGTGACCATTGGCAAGTGGCTTAAACTCTGTACCTAAATTTCCCTGGGCTTTGAATGGGGGCTGTAGAATATTCTTAGTAAACCAAATGCCAGTTATTGATTCCACAAAGATTTAGGGGGAACCTCCTAGGTGAAGGGCCTTGTGCTAGGAAATAAACAAAGAGATGTGGGGTTGAGGGTTGGGAGGGGAGGAGTGTGAGAATCTTGGCTTTAAAAGGATAAGCCAGCATGCCTTAGAACTTCATGACCTTGGAAAAATCTTTTCTGCATTTTGGGCTGCAGTTTCCCCAACTGCACAGATGGGCCAGGTGACTTCTGAGGCCTTTGTCACTTTAACATTCTAAGTTTTCACCTTTCAGAATTGTTCCCAAGCCTTTTCTTATCTATGCTCTTTTCAACATCTGGTCTTTCAGCCTGAGCTTCAGTGTTACCCTTGACCCTCTTACCTATCTGGAAATATTTGCAGTACTATGTATGCATTCCCCTAAGAGGCCAAGGTTAAAGGACCTCTTTCTCTGTTTTGCAAAGAGCATTGCTATAAACAGGGAGAGAAAAACCATAAGCCTCTAGCAGTGGACTGTATTCCTAAATTCTCAATCTTGCACCCCTCCAAACAGAAATTGTTGGGTTATAACTAAAAGGAATTGAAAATGCTGAAGATAACAGCTTCACTGAGTAAGCAGGAAGTTAGAGCTAAGGAGGTGATTTTGTGTTCTTAAACCGAGCCATGTAGAAATTTATATCAGATATGAATATTTGAAAACTGCTGACCGTAGATGCTCATGACAGAACAAGGATCTGAATCCTGAGTCAATGGACAGGATCTAGAGTGGATCTTAGAAATAATGTTTCATGTCCTTTAACATTTTAGCTGTGGGCTTGCGGCTGGCATAGGAGTGAAGTGAGAAGATGTGATAGAATTTTGTTTTAGTGGAAACAGCAAATGACCTTGGAGTCAGAAGAGAGAGGATCAATAGAAACATGTACAAGCTGTATATAGCTTTCAACAACTCAATCTTTCTGAGCCTTGATTTTTCTCATCTGTATATTGGGTGTTATAATATTTACTTCACAGAGCGATCATGTAACTCACTTTTCAAAATGGATTTTTTCATTCATTAAATTGGTGTAACAGCTATTTACTAAAATCCCTGTATGTGTTAATAACTTTTAGGCATTAGAGATATGATAGGGAATAAGACACAAAGTCTAATACTATGAAATTGTCTTAGTTGTTCAGTTGTGTCTGACTTTATGAAACCCCATGGACTGTAGCCGGCTGGGCTCCTCTGTCCGTGGAATTCTCCCAGCAAGAATACTGGAGTGGGTTGCCATTTTCTTCTTCTGAAATTTTAAAGCACAAATCAAATTTTAAGATTATATTATTATAATGAGTACAGAAATTTTACTCAGTCCACACAGTCAAAATGTAATATCTTCCCTTCTGATCTTCCTCAGGAGTTCCCATGTGCTCAGAAACTTGAAAAAAAACAGCAGTTACACTAAATTTTATTCCAAACCAGTAAACATTCCTGTGTCATAATCAAATTGCTCCTTCATATATTCTTTGCTCTTTAGGTAGAATTACCTAGTCTTTCAGATTTCTACTTCCCTCCCCTGCTCTCCTCCTCCCTTCGAAAATAATATCTGAAATACTGACCTAGTGGCAAAAAGAGGACTCTTGAGTTTTGTAGCTGCAAAATGTTTTCTGGATCCTACTTAATCCTGGGTGTGGGATGGGTTGCCTGGGGATGGCTTGCCCAGATAGAAGACCACTGAGGTGCACCAGCCCTTCTGAGCGCTTCTCTCTTGTCAGCTTGGTCCATGTAATGGATACTATAGACTGGGTAGCTTAAATAACAATTTCTGTTTTTTTCCCCTCACAGTCCTGGAGACTAAGAAGTCTGAGATCAGGGTGCTAGCTGATTCAATTTCTGATGAGGTCCCACTTCCTGGTTTTCAGGTGTCCCTATCTCACTACGTGCTCACATGGTGGAGAGAGGTTGTCTCACTCTTGTGTCTTCTTGTAAGTGCACGAATTACATTCATGAAGGCTTGATCCTCATGACTTAATTTCTTCCCAAAGACCCTACCTCTGTATAACATCACAATGAAGATTAAGCCTTCAATATATGAATTTTGGAGGGAATACTCACATTTAGTCCATAGCAGCATATGCTGCTAAAACCTATTTCTGGTGTCCTTCCCCAACTCTGCCTCATTCTCCCTCTCTCTCTCTGTCTCTCTCTTTCTCTTTATCAAGGCCTGGACATCCTCTCTGGAGGGCACAGCTTCATATTCCCTCTTGTATGGTCTATCTTAGGTAGTCTCTGCTGTCATAAGGATTTCTCACTAAGAACTCCCAGCCAGGTTCTTAGTTAACTGCTGAGTTCTCTAATGGGGAAATATGGGAATTCTTAATACTTGTTCACACTCTAAAAAAACAAAATTGTTCCTCCATAAGAACCACCCAGAGGAAGTTTGTTTTATAAAGCCTAAACTGAAAGTGAAACACCCTCTGAGCTCTATTTCTCTCATTCTTTTCTAGATGTTTTGAAAAATCTCACCTCAAACACACACACACACACACACACACACACACACACACACACACACACACACACACACACACACCCCTACCTATGAAAATTTTCATTGTCAATGAGTCAGGATTTGAACCCAGGTCTTTCTGACTCGAAAACCCATGCTCTTAGCCATTTTCCTGTATAGAACGGTCTTATTTGGAAGCATTTGCCAGTTTCATTAGATTCATATATTGACAGATAATAAAATTTCTAAAGAACTTTTTTATTTGTTCATTGGTTTTCATTTGAAAAATTAGAAAGCCAAGTCTCCACAGATGGGTGATTCACCTAGCGCACACAGGACCCTTAGATCTCTAAGCCTTCTTTCAGCAGGCCTTATACATAGGTAGCTCTTATACATAGGAAGCTGGAACTGCCCTGGGCCTAGATGCTTTCAGTTTCACCAACTTGGATGTGAATGTCAGCTCTACAACTTATTAAGACATCTTAGGAAATCTTTTGTGCCTCAGCTCCCTCATTTGTAATATGATATAATATAGCATCCTATCTTGGAATTATTAGGATGAAGGGTGGAAACTCAAGAGATAGTAATTTCCTTCTTTCCCAATTCCTTAGTGTTACTTCCTGGAAGTATTTTAGCTGCTGGCTTTGAAATTGTGTCTGCGTTGTCAGTCAAGCCCTGCCTGACCCTGTGAACATTGCCTGACTCCCTGGGCTTGAGCCAATGCCAGCTTGGATTTCTGATCCCTGGCCCTGTCATGCCCCTCTCAGGACCCCAGGGTGCTTGACCTGACTTCTACCCTGGCATCTGTTCTCTTATCCCTCTCCACCAGCTGTCCAGTCTTGTCAGAACTTTATGCCCCTTGACCCTTTGCCAGTCAAACTTGGTGACCTTGAGCTATGTTGTAAATACTGATGTCGCACCTAAATTTCCTTTCAAGGAAGACTTAACCGCCCAGATCCTGGGAATGCTCACAGCAGTTGTGAGCAGTTAGCAGCTTTAAGTCCCTGAGGGACTGCCTCAGCTGCACAGAGATGCCCAGCTTAAAGTCATGCTTCTGCTGGAGGGTTCCACATCCAGAGACTGATTGTGCAGGCACAACTTGGGACAACTCTGAAAGACCATTGTAGCTCCATCCAGAGCTTCCCAAAGATGTAGCTGAGGCCACCCCTGTGCTTCTATCACAGATAACTTTTCCCTCCACTTACTCCTCTCTTCTCCTTTCCACAGGTGTTGGTTGATCCCAGGGGTACTCCTTGAATATCCTATGTGCTTATATCTATTTCAGTTTCTGCTTCATGGGTCCATGGACAAGGTCTCCTCAAATTGTACCCAGTTCCCAACACTATCAGTCCTGACATTGTCTAGTAGACTCTGAGCTGTTCCCACTCACACTCTGTAATGATTGTGTATGTGTGTGTAAGAGACAGTGTTCCCACTCTGTTGTCAAAGAAGCCAACAGCACAGGGAGCTTTCACAGCTTTCTACTCCTGGGTTGTGTTTAGCGAAGTCAAATGTCAGTTGGACTTTAATCTCAAACAACCCTTGTTCTTGCATGTGCCTTACTCTGACAGATCCTGGATACTAGGGACACAAGGTTATATAAGCCCCAGTTTGCAGTGAAGGTGTCACAATCTAGAGTGAGATGCAGGCATTGCATAAATAAATTATAGTAAGGAGAGGTAAATGCAATAGAAGAGACACTTTCTGCCCTCAGGAATTTGGATAATGTTTTCCTGGCAGAGTTGTTAAGCTGATTAAATGAAGCTACACAGCATAATATCTAGCACAGTGGAGACAGTTATTGAATCAAATCATCTTATTTTTCAGGTTAGGAGATTAGTGCCTGAGATATTAAGTGCCTTGGCTAGGATCTCATAGGTAGTTAACAAGAAACCTGGGACTAGAACTCAGGTCTCCGGATTCACACTCCATGACTCTTTGCCTCAAGAAGGTAAGTGTATACCCATCTCATACACACCTAGTGGTATTGTTTTCAGACCTGAACTTTTGGAAAATTGGCTGTCTCCCTCATAGTTTAGGCACACCATATACCTGGTTTGAGGCTGTGCCTTGCAAGTTCCTTTGTTGTTTGCTGAAATGAGCCCAGCAACTGGCAAGTACTTCTATTTCCACATCCCATTCCCCTTTGTGCTTAGTGGGTTGGCAAAGAAGCATCAGATCACAGCAGTGACATTTACATGAAAAGAACCCATTGTGTCCTTTGTAAGGAATGGCACGCAGCTTTCAGCCATACTGCTTTTCCATTTACTTTCCCCTGGGAGGCTCTGGCAAGAGCTTAGCCAGCCGGAGGGAGCTGCCTGAGTCCTCATGCCAGAAATTATATTCCGTAATTAAAATCAATAGCAAAACAGACATACAGCAAAAAGGTCATAGAACACAACAGAAAACCATTGGGTAGCATATTGCCAAGTGTCAAAATAGATTTCTGGACTTTTCTTCCATCTGCAAAAGCCATCCGTGGGAGAGAGGCAGTGTGCCCCAAGTCCCAGGCTCACCTGGGAAGGGTTTAGCTAAAAAGAAGTCTCCCTGCTTAAATTCATCAAGAACCAGCTTCTCTGTCAGCAGTACCCTTTAAAGTCTCTGAGTACCCTCACGTTAGCCAGGTTGCAGTGAACTTATAGCCCCGAGGGATGCTGTTAACGGCCCAAACCTTCGCCTTCGTCTATCCTAATTTCCATTCCTTACATGCATCTTGGAATCTCTGCTTTCTGACCTATTGCTGTGGCTACACCACACTGTTTCCCTTTACTTATGGTAACTGGTAAAGTAAAAATACTTCTCTAGTATTTTTTTCTGTCTCAGGTCATATCTGTTCTCACATCTCAGGCCGATACAGCTAAGTTTTTGAGACCTTTCCCAGGGCTGTCTTGGGTCTTCCTCACCCAGTTTGACCAGACAATGAGGGCTTAGACATATTCCACCTCCTCCCTTCTCTTTACCTTCCTGGGTGAAATCTCCCTTATTCAGATAGACTACATTAATGCTGATCTGTAAGGGCCAGGTGTGGAGCGTGACTAGGAGTATTTTTGTCTAATGTTGAATCCTTACAGATGACCTTCGAGTGAAGTAACTTGTACTGTAGCAGGTCAGTGATGGAGCCAAAATTTAAGCCCACATCTCCTGCTTCTCCGACCCATTTTTTCTCCACCACAACAAAGCTCTTCCTTGCGGAAGCAATTACGTGACTCCATTATGGCATGTAACATCCTGAATTTTTCAGTCAGGTGGAATAATATGTCTGTAAAGTCACACACAGTGGGAATCTGTCTGTAACAGGCATGAAAGACTTTTCTGCAAGCCAAAAAGAAGCAGACATTATTAAATAATTAGTAGGAGCCAAGTCTTTCTAGTTTTTAAACCCTGGGCCTTAGGCAAATGCCCATTGACCTTGATTTCATAGGTAACCTCCACAGGGTCCAGGTGCATCAGTGAGTCAAAACCAAGTTTTTAAGCTTTTTTTTAAAGTTTAATATGCAAACATAAAAGTGCATGTATCATAAATCTACAGCAAGATAAATTTTCCCTGTCTAAACACTCCTATGTAACCAGCACCCAGATCGAGGAACAAAACATTGCCAGCATCTTAAAAGCCTCCCATATGCTCCTCTCCCCCAGGGATAATTGCTGCCTTGATTTACTTGCACAATATATTTATCCATTATACTTTTGATGGCATTTGGGTGCTTTCCAGTTTTGTGTATTACAAATAGTATTCTAAGAATATTATCATTTTATTTATTTATTGACTTTTTGACTTAAAACAATGCACATTTATTCTTTTACAGTTCTGTAGATTGGACATCCAAAATTAGTTCTGTAAGTCTAAAATCTAAGTATTGGCAGGGCTCAAACCTTTCTTCTGGAGACTTCAGGGAAAGAGCTTCCTCAATATGGCACTCTAGATGGTCACTCCCAATTGATCAGAGTTTCTCATCATTTGAGACTTATTTTGTTGCAACTAACAGAAAACCTACCCCAAGAAAAAAGCTGGGCTCATACTGTAAGAATTCAGGAGGGATCTGGCCTCAGACTTCCTTCTTCCTCTGGATTCCGCCTTTCTCCACGTCAGCTGCATTCTCAAGTTTCCCTTGGGGAACCCTGGCCACTCCAGGTCCTCATTATAATGACACCAGATCTTTCAGAAGAGAGTTCTAAGAATATTATTGTATATGTCTTTTGATGCACATATGTATATGCTTCTGTTGAGTGTATGAGAGAGAAAGTTTTTAGTCATTGAATATGCATATTGAATTAGTTTCCTGTTGCTGCTCTAACAAATTACCACCAAGTTAGTGGCTCAAATCAATAAAAATTTATTCTCATACAGTTTCTGAAGATAAGAAGTCCCAAATGAGTCTTGAAAGTGCAAGTCGCTCGGTTGTGTTAAGGTAGAACACAGTATGTTCTACCTTACAGACGCTGCCAGTACGACCAAGTGACACTCCTACCAACAATGTGTGGGAATTCTGGTTGTTCCAAATCCGCATCAGCTCTTGGCCTATTCCATTCTTTTTACTTGAATCAGATCTTTCATTTCCTGTCTAGCTCACAAAACTCTCTGGAAAGTCAAAAGTTCTGTATCCACAGCTATGTCCAAGTCCTTTCTCTTGCTAAGCACAGAATCTCCTCCCGTTTGCTATTTCTGTTAGGCAAGAACATTAAAAAAAAAAAAGAGCTCTATCTTACAGTGAAATGGGATACCTAATGAGGTGATACATATTTTGTCCCTAAATATATTTAAGCAAAAGCTAGATAGGCATCCATAGAAAAGCTGTAGAGGCAAATTCTATATTCAGTAGAGGTGCTGTCTCAGGACAAGCCAGAGACTTCAAATGGAGGGACCCAGGTTTTTGCTTCTCTATTTACTCTATAACCATGAGCAAGTTACTTAACTTCTGTGAACTTCAGTTTCTTTATTTTCACAATGGAGTTATAACTAACTTTCATGCATTTGCAGTGATGGTCAAATGCTACCTCTTCCTAGTTACCTTGAAGAAGGAAATGGCAACCCACTCCAGGATTCTTGCCTGGAGAATCCCATGGACAGAGGAGCCTGGCATGGGCTCACAAGAGTCGGACACGACTTAGTGACTAAACCACTTAGTTACCTGGTCATATAACCATTTCTGTAATATGGGGATATATTTTAAAACATAACTACCTATACTTTTATTATAGCCTTGATCACATTGGGCTGTAATGGCATATTTATTTACTGCTTCTTGCATGGGTCTTCAAATTCTGTAAAGGTAAATATCTTATGAATGTGTCTATTACTGTGTTTTCAGTAATTTTGCTTAGCAGAATAAATTGCATATGGTAGCTGTATAATGAATGAATGAATGAATCTTTGTTATAAGACTGATCTGAGAATCTAGTAAGATATTGGCAATGAAAGCTCTTTGTAAATTTCAGAACATTTTCAAGATGCATTGTGCTATTATTGTCATTAGTATCTTGTTGATCAAGGCAGTTAAGTGTCTTTAGTCAGCCACTGAAGCAGACTGGAATCCCTTATCAGGGAAAGAAGCTGAGAGGGGAGTGACATCTGTCCTGTCTGAATTTTTCCTTGAGGAACATGGGGCGCTCTCTACAGGACACTATTTTTTCCTCTCTGAAGAGCAACCCTAATTACTGGTGATAATTAGTTGCAATTTAAGGTCCTCAGGGCAATTTGTAGAGGTGCAAATTGCATCTAAGCTCTTCAGGATTTGATGTCCTTTCCCTTGATGTCTCCTCTCATCTCTCTTCCTATGAAATAAGAGTAAAAGCAGGAAAAGGGGGCTTGAAGGGAGCCAAAATCTAAGGGTCATCTTTACAAAGGGCCTATTTACCACTCTCTGCACAGTAAACTACAAGTGCCATTCAGGTGGCTGCAAGCATTTGGGCTGGCAGAGCACTGCTCAGAGAAGGACAGCCATTTAATTTTTCATTCCTTTGACAAATATTTGAGAGTTTCTTTGTGAGTGCTGAGAATGCAGAGGTGAGCAGACATGGGCCCAATACCCTTGAATTGGTCACAGTCTACTGAGAAAGACAAATATGAAAATAGACAATTGTAAGTTAGTCTGATGATGTTGCTAGAAAGAGAAACAACCCAATTCATAATGACAGCTACCATTTATTGCTCAGGTAATAGTCTAGTGCTGCAGTCCATGGAGTCACAAAGAGTCAGACACAACTGGGCAACTGAAAAACAGCAACAATGGTCTAGTTGTTTTACATCTATTTTCTCTAATTTCTGTAATAACTGTAAAATGTGATGATTCCTTTTTTTTTCAGATGAGGGAAATGAAGCTCAAGGAAATAATTGGAAAGGTAGTGGCAAATTTGGCAAGGTGACTAAAGTGAGGGAGACAGTAAGATTCTCTGTGACTAGGACAAACATGGTGTTTAGATAAAGAGATAAATCTGTCATTGGCCAAAACTGTGAGGTAAACCTAAAACAATTAGCCCAACAAATTAGTTCTGGCCTTGCCTCCTAAGTCTGTTTTTCTCTTTTTCCTGATTTCCCATCCTTAGGACATTATCCTTTTTCTTAAGATTTTTGAGTCGTCTTAATATACAAAGTTGACAGGTGAAAAGAACTTAGGATTTGGAGTCAGAAAGGACAAAATGATGGCCTCAAACCCGATCATTTGATAGCTGACAGCCAGATGTGTGGCTGTCTCAAACCAGCCAATGATTTGGAAACCCTCTAATCTGATATAGTTTAAATATTTATTTCATAGTTTTTTTTTTTTTTTTCCAGTGGGTTTGTCATACATTGATATGAATCAGCCATGGATCTAGGAAAGAGTCTTAGTGCTGCATGGGGGAAGAGGACAGAAGGAAGACCCCTGGTTATAGGATATAGCTTCTGCTCTCATTATCTGGAAAATGTCAGCATTGACCTCAAGTTTGCAAATCTCAGCAAAATGAAAGCCTGAAGCTAAGGACCTACCTTACCTCTCTAAACTATCAGTAAAAATCTGTTGTAGTGCAGGCAGGCAAGTCTTCTCTCCTATACACACGCCTCTACCCCACCATCAAGGTCTTATTTCCAACCACACAATGGATAGTTCTGTTACACGCAATGGTTACCATCATCTCATTATAATTTCAGTTGTGTTGAATGGATCTTAGAGGTCAGTATGATTGGCAGCTGCCCTTATGTCCCTCCTCCTAAACAAAATATGGTTTGACTTTTACCTTGGTCCTTACCTTCTAAAATTGGAATAATGCTAATACCCACTGTTGCTCCTAAATCCAACCTCCTTTGCTGCCAACTTTGCTAGGGGAAGATTGTGCCAAGCATATGGATCCAGTGGAAAAGGTCATTATCATTCCTGGGTTGAAGTTTCAGGTTTCCTATCTTCAGTTCCCCTGCCCCTGCCTTGGATTTTAGATGCAACAGAATTGAAGAGTGATTTCTCTTCTACTGGAGGCATTAAAAAAATTAAAAAAAAAAAAAAAAAAAAACTTTAGACTATCCTTTCCTTTTCTGTACTAAGACTTAGAGAAATACTTGGTAGGATATATGGGTCTTTGGCTTAGCTATTGCCTTTGTCCTGGGGAATAAAGAATGATAATACAGGGCCCTAGGAGAGAAAGCAAAGGACTCCTTTCTTAGTACTAGTTTCAGTTCTGGGTGTGGAAGATGAAGGCAAAGAGATCCCTAAGTGAGAATGAAGGGAGAATATCTGAAAGAAGCCCTAGCCAAGAATAAAGAAAAAGCAAAGAATAAATCGACAATACCTCCCATTTCCTCAACATCTTCAAGGTGCTAAGCACTGTCATAGAATCCTTCCATATTTTATTTACCACAATCCTTAAACAGTTGCTATGAGTTACACATTATTTCACCCATTTTGTAGACAAAGAAACATAGGCTTAGAAACTTGAAGACACTTTGCAAAATCACAGCTAGTACACTGCAGAGCCATCCAAGTCCCTCTAACTCAAAGGGCTATGTTCTTTTCATATGACATGCTTCTCTTCACATGATGTGCTCTTTTTATTCCTCTGGGATTAGCCATTCCAGCTTAAAATTATTTAAACTTATTGAATATACCTTAAACGTTTCTAAAGCACAATCCTTTTTGTTGTTTTAAATGAGTTGTTTGTTTTACATTCCCTTGAGTTTTAGGATAGTATGTAGTTAATGAATGAATTAAATAATTGATTAAGCCCATTTTTCTATTAACATTATAATAGCACTTCCATTAATATCAAAATATGAATATGTCTCAGAGAAGTTTCCTTTGACATTATAATGACTATATTAAAATTTCAAATACAATAATGAAATTCTAATTGTTTTACAGAAACAATTAAAAAAGGCTATATATAAATGCTCTGAAAGAACTGTGGGATGTTCATGAAGTACCAAAGAGGAATTTTCAGAGTTGATATGAAAAAAGCACATAATTTTCATTAAATTGGGCTGTAATTGCAAAATCATAGTCATTTAAAGAGAATCTTTTGTTTTGAGCATTATAGTGAACAAAACAAGAGTTGGCAGGTTAAAGCATACAATGTGGCAATTTAGACAAAGAAGTATAATCCAAATGCAGGTTTATTTAAAGGCATGCCTGGCTTTTTTCATGGGGGTATGCTGCCTGTACCCCATTTGTCCCACCTGATCCTCTCCTCACCCTTTTGCTCTATCTCCCACCTTGCCCCCAGACTGGCCCGTATGGATCCCATCAACAGACTCCCTTGACATTTAGTTTCCATTCAGCCAGTCAGGACTACCACCGAAAGATGAGAATCAGGGTGGGAGAGGGTGCAGTAATAGTAATAGTAGAATCCTACAGAAATAGTAATGTGGTTTTTATTTCTCCAGTTTCCTCTCCATCATACTGGCTGGTTATGTCCCTTGATTTAAGTCTTAGTTGTTGTTAAGTGGCCCTCTCAACTCAACCTCTCAACTTCCACGGTCTAGTAACCACTCCTCTCTCACCTTTCCATTTCTTGCCTCCAGTTGATATTTTCACTCTGGGTACAGTACTATCCATACTGGTTTTCCTATACTCTGCTTCCACCTTGGAAAACAGTCCTGCTTTAAACTTTTTCTGTATTAGCTAGAGTGTGCCACCTAATTTTCTTGTTGAGATCCTAAATACTAACCTCTATGTGATGTTTTATTTACTTATCTCAGTTTTTATTTTGTTTTTCACAAAATCATGAAATTGTCTCAGTTCAAATTTTATATAAGTCCCATCATCTCTCTAGACATTAATTATAATATATCATCTCTAAATTGGGGGATAATGATTTCTATATCTTAAGTATTTATTAGCATTAAATAAAGTTAGTTGAGTAAAGTACAATTATTGGCACACAGTAGATGCTCTTTCCTTTTCTTTTTAGATTTGCTTAGCACTTATATTTGTCAAAGGAAGATATATGATTTGGAAAAACTGATGGAGCTGGCAGTTCAATTCAGTCACTCAGTCATGTCTGACTCTTTGCAACCCTATGGACTGCAGCATGCCAGGCTTCCCTGTCCATCACCAACTCCTGGAGCTTGCTCAAACTCATATCGATTGAGTTGGTGATACCACCCAACCATCTCATCCTCTGTCATCCCCTTCTCCTCCTGCCTTCAATTAGGAAACTTTTAGTAAATGTGACAGTGACTTTTTAGGCTCTGGAAATGTTTAAGCCCAGCCTGGGTGCTACTTGGCAGGAATACTAATTCTGTGAAGTAGAATGAAAAGGCATTCTGAATGGAGATTTCATCCCCTCCTCCATCATGCAAAATGCAGCTCCATTATTTTTAAAGAAGGAATTGATTACCTGGGTAGGATTTTCTGGTCATTAATACACTGCAAGGGATAGGATTTCAAAGTGAACCTGTTCCTTGGCCTACTCACCCATTCTCACCTGGACTCTCTGCCATACCTTGAATAGGACATGAAAAGCAGCATGCTAAGTAAAATAAACCAAATAGAGGAAGACTAATATTGTACAATATCACTTGTGAATTCCTGTTAAAAAAAAAAAAAAAAAGAACTCATAGAAACAGTGGTTCAAAAGGTGGTTGCCAGAGGCTCAGGTTGGTGCATATAGGAAAAAGTTGATAAAAGAGTCAACTTCCAGTTATAAGATAGTAGAGTCTGAGGATCTAACATAACATGTTGAGTATAGTTGATAATACCATATTAAATGATTGCAATTTGCTAAGAGAAAAGATGGAGAAGGAAATGGCAACCCACTCCAATGTTCTTGCCTGGAGAATCCCATGGACAGAGGGGCCTGGTGGGCTACAGTCTATGGGGTTGCAAAGAGTTGGACATGACTAAGCAACTAACATATAGACACACACATGAGAATAGAACTTAATTGTTCTCACCAGAGAGAAAAAATGAGGTACATATATGAAGTGATGCATGTTTTAGTTAACTCAGTGGTAGGAATCCTTTTTACTATGTATGTTGTTGTTGTTTAGTTGCTAAGTCATGGCTGACTCTTTTGTGACTCCATGGACTATGACCCGCCAGGCTTCTCTGTCCATGGGATTTGCCAAGCGAGAGTACTGGAGTGAGTTGCATGCCCTCCTCCAGGGGATCTCCCAAGCAGGGATCGAACCCACATCTCCTGCATTGGCAGGTGAATTCTTTACCACAGAGCCACCAGGTAAGCTTTACATATATATATATATATATATGTATATATATATATATATATGTATATATATATATATGTGTGTGTGTGTGCTTGGCTAATTTTCACCAATCATATATATATATATATATATATATATATATATATATATATAAAATCATTCTGTTGTACACTTTAAATATATTGCAATTTTGTCAATTATACCTCAGTAAAACTGGGGAAAAAGTGACTTTGCTACCTTAAGTCTGGCTGGCTCAAAACACATCTCACTCACATACCACACTCCCTTTGTATTCCTGTCCATTTTAATTTTATATATATATATATATATATATATATATATATTTTCCACAAAATATGTGCCAGGCTTTCTGACTGCTTATATAGAAGCAACATTCAGTCTATATGTATTTACTGATTATGTATATGCTATGATAGATTCTGTTCTAGGTCCTGGGGATACAACTTAAAGTCTTTTTACTCATGAAAATGACATTCTCGTGGGTGAGACACACAACAAAACAACATATACTATGATATCAGTGAGTGACAAGAAGAAAAGGAAAGCAGAAGAAAGAAATAAGGCATTATAGAAGGAGGGTTATTTTAGATAGTGTAGAACACTGGGCAAAGAGCTGAATGAAATAAGAGAGTGAGACATCTGAAGATCTAGAAGACAGAAGTCCAGGCAAAAGGAATAGCATGGAGTTGAGGCCCAGAGGTGAGAACAAGCCCATATAACTGAGCACAGTGAGCAAGCAATAAGAATGAGATCTGAGAAATAGCTAGGATTTCAATCAGATGTAGAACTTTGTAGGCCATGGTGAAGCCTTTGGATTTGGCCCTAAATATTTGATGGGGAGACACTGAAAGAAAAGTGAAAGTGAAAGTTGTTCAGTTCTGTCCAACTCTTTGTGACCCCATGGACTGTAGCCTGCCATGTTCCTCTGTCCATGGAATTTTCCAGACAAGAATACTGGAATGGGTAGCTGTTCCCTTCTCCAGGAGATCTTCCCAACCCAGAGATCAAAGCCAGGTCTCCCTCATTGCAGGCAGAGTCTTTACCATCTAAGCCACCAGGGAAGCCTAAGAAAATGAGCGGGTAGCATATCCTTTTTCCAGGGGATCTTCCCGACCCGGGAAGTGAACCGGGGTCTCCTGCATTGCAGGTGGATTCTTTATCATCTGAGCCACCAGGGAAGCCCTGGGGAGACACAAGAAACATTTTCAGCAAGGGAAGTGACATGAATCTATTTCGTAATTTAAAACATCACTTGGCTACTGACTAGAGAATAGACTAAAAGGGCCAGTGAAGGTGAAAGAGCAAGAGTGAAGGCAGGGAGGTGAGCAGAGAGGTTGCTGGAATAGCCCAGGAGAAACATGAGGAGGCCTCAGGCAACGAGGCTGCTGCTGTGGCCCAGTGGAAAGACAACGGTGGTTTGAGGGAGACTGATGAGGAGGCAACTGCAGTGGTCCAAGGGGAGCCAGTGGGGCTTGGGTACTAGATAGAGGTGGAACGCTGAAAAGAGACTGGATTTAGGACATACCTCTCACATGGTGCTGAAAGAATATGCTTGTAGATATATTGTGAGGTGTTACAGAAGGAGAAAAGCCAAGGATAATGTCTAGGTTTTCAGCCTCAATGACTGGTTAGTGCAATGAAAGGAAAAAAATCAAGAATTCAGTTTCAGACATGTTAGATTTGAGATGACAGCTGAATATCCAAATACTGTATGGAAGGTAATTAAATATATCTGTGAAACTCGGGGGAAAGGCAGGGCATGGGATATACATTCAAGAATTAGCAGTATCTAACTGGGTTTAAAAGCCCCAGGATGGGATGAGAGTATACAACAGAGGCAGAATGCATTCTGGCCTTTAGGGAACATGCAGGCTTTGTTTCTCTCCTCTGAGCTTCTGTGAGGTCCCGGTGAGACAGGGCCATTTGGGTCTGGGTTACCCCCTCAGGCTTGGTGTTAAATACATCAGGTTTCTGATTCTAGCTCTACCAATCGTCAGCCATGTGGCTTTGGGAAAGCTTAACCTCTTCAAACCTATTTTCTCATTCTTAAAAGAGACATGTTAATAATAATGAATGGGATGGAACAGGGCTTGATATATAGTGAGACATTAATAAATGTTAACTGTTAATTTTTAGAGGGTCATAATGATAATTAATGTTAGGAGCCCACTACTTTCCTTCCTCCTCTTCTTTCCTCCTCTTGGTCCTCTTTGGGCATGAATGAACTAGGGAGCAAAATGTTTGCATCTTTAGCTCTTTATGATATGTCATTTGATGCAAAGAACAAATTTATTTTTACAACTGGCATTATCCTTAGGTACTGTTTATTTACATAGATTATATCTTTATTGTATTTGCTATCTTAAAGTCTTCTTTTTAAAGAAAAAAAAATGACCTGGAAAACCAGTGCTTTGTCAAAGAATGAATGACTTTTAACTAATTATTTAGTAAGAAACCATCATCCATGTGCTTGGCTAATTTTCACCCGTGTTTCTTAAATCTACTTGGAGAACTCAACACAGATTTAGTCTGAAGATGCATCTGAATTTATATAGTAACTATGATTTTAAAGACTATTCACTTGAAGTACAATTTTGCAAATAGAACCGGATTTCAAATGAGAATTTGTATGCAGAAATCTCACATAGAAATATATTGTATGGAGTGCTCTTGATGTACCTTTGATGATTTGAATAGGACATGTTAAGGAGGATCAGTGAGATGATGGTGATGATACTAAGCACTCAAAAATCAAATATTCTTATAGTGGGGAAAATCTTTTTGTAGTCATTTATTCATTCATAGCCAATTTTTAAGCATTGCCTGTGTTAAGAGGTGCTGGGCATACCAAAACAATAAGGAAAACCCAGTATTCTCAAGTAGTTTCTATCTAGGAAAGGGAGTGCGCACACACACACACACACACACACACTCATACATAAACTTGAGTTCATTGACGTGTGTAGATGTTATGGTAAAAATCTCTCCAGGGAAGAGAGAAGAGTAGGATTCTACACTTGACTAATTTAATAGTAAGACACACCTATGAGTATAATTGGGAGTATTCTTTCTAGCTCGAAGTCTTTCTATAATTGCTTCCAGACAAGGAGAGCACTAATAGCCAGCATAAAGTGATGGTGCTTGTTGACCAAGAGAAGAGAGGTGCTTGTCAGTGACTTACTCTGAATAAGGGAAATGCTTGTCTCCTGTTGTTGTCTGGAATGGCAACAGTGAGGACCCAGAGCACTGTGGGAAGCTTTAAAATATTTAGTCTGTGCCAACCTACAATTGAGGTATTTGTGTATTTAACTTGATAGAGAGATGAATTATACATGGGAGTCTTTTCCTATCGTTTGCTCTACGTGTGTTGACAAACGCCACATCATTCTCTGGGAAGCACATGCCATGGGGATTACTGCAGCATTCTGCAGACGATTTACTTGTAGGGTTTTTGTCCCATATGCTGCTTTCTCTTCATCACAGCTGCCTTTTTATTTATTAAAACACAATCACTGAACAGGGAACATTTCCAGACTGCCTTTTCTCGAGTGGCATTTTAGAGCACAGGCTGAATGCACTTCCTAGTGAATAGAGAGTTACTTCCAAGATTTTGTCTCTTTGAAGTATAAGAAAGTCCTTGACCAGCTCAACACAGTAGCCAACAATTCTAGTGAAAATTCAATTGTAATTAAAAGGGAAATGTTGTCTCATTTAAAATTGAAAGCTGACAAGTCCACAATCGTATGCCAGCTGTCAGTGCATTAGGTTAGATCTTTTATATATTTTCGTGGATAATGTTGGCCCTATCCACACATTCTTCCTTGACCATCCACCCAGACATGCAGCTTTGTTTCTTAATTTCCAGAAGAGCATATCCCATCCTCCAGTTAGTTAACTGTAAGAATATAAGATTATGCTTTTAAATACCTATATGCCAAGAATTTGACACAAAGTTGAACCTCAGATTCTTGGCTGACTTATTCTAAATAGAAATGCAGTTGCAAGAAATAGCATTAATGAAAGTCTGCTTGGAGATACAGTTCATCAGTTCCTCTGTCCTTGGACCATGCTAAATAACCTGAGAGCTGCACTGTGAACTGCATTATCTTTGTGCTTCATAGAGTTGCTTTTGAACAATTGTCCTTTGGCATATTGCCCTTGGCTTGCATTGAGGGACTCCATAAAATAATATTATGAATTTTCTCAATGAATTTACAGATGGTAAGAAAAAAATTTCTGAAAGCATGAGAAAAATTTGTTAGGTTTCATGACCAGGAAAAATTATAAGTAGTTGTCTTCCTTTTGCCCCAAGAAACTAGATTATTTTTTATTTTGTTAACTCTTAAGAGCATATGACTTTTCATAGTTCCTTTTTTGCTTTGGCTACCAGGAAACTCAAATTTAAAGCCTACTTCTAATGAGTACACATAACTTTATGGTATACATCTATTTGTGATAACCTTACTTCAAACTCTTTCATTTTTTTCCCCCTGATATCCTGTCTTCATTTCCAGTTTTATTCTTTGTATTTCTATTATGTATACATTGTAAGTCACCTCAAATTTATTTTGGACCTAGAATAGTAAACACATACACACACATGCAATGACATTTTTGGTCATTAAGAGGTGAAAGGTCCAAGAAATTAACTGATTTGGTTCTTTTCTATTCATGTGTTTGATATAAAACAAATAGATTTTTTTCCTGATATTTCTAGATTTTTAATGTAAAGGGTATATTGGCTTAGTTTTATTTATTTATTTATTTTTTAATCGAAAGTGAGTGTGCCCTGAGTTTAAGTAGAGAGAGAATCTTTCGCTACTTGGGGACAAAATTTGGGCCTACTGTTAGTTTCAATTTGTTCCCTGTTCACACTTTGTCCTAAAAGACATTCCATTCTATAATCATACAAATGTAGCAGATACCTCAAGTGGCAAGATTCTGAGGTAGTTTGAGGGAGATTATAATCCAGTTACCCCTCGCTATTGTATTATTAGACATAGGTTTTGTGAGTCAGGTAGGTTAAGTTCAAAATCTATTTCTCTTCAGGTGTAGAGAGACATTGATGTATTACAAAACCCTCTTCTTCACTCTCTCACACACTTTGTCTTTAAGCGAGGGCTAATAGTTTTTATCCCAAGATTACTCTGAAGGTTAAACAAGGTAGTGGAGTTAGCATGGGCCTAGCACACAGAAAATGCCAATTAATTGGTGAGTATTATTACTATAATGACCACTGATACTAGCCATATCCACCTTTATAACTATTACCTGTCATTTCTGGGTGTGCTGTATACCCACACAAGGTGTTGATCACCATTGAGTTCATCTATTCAATTCAAGTGTTGTGTCGGAAACTCTGGACATTGAAATTGTAAATACAGACATAGAGTATCTGCCATCAAGGAGCTTATACTGTAGTGGAGGGAGACAAAATTTTAGTTAGTGTTAAGTGTCATGAAGAAAATAAAATAAGGAAGTGAGACAGAGTGACTGCAGTTAGGGGCTGATTTCAATTAAGTGATCTGGAAAGACTCCTTGTAGGGGTTACATCTGGATGAGATCTGAGAAATGAGGAGTTGAGAGAACAGCATTCAAGAAAGAGGAAGAGAGGAAGCAGCAAATGAAAAGGCCTCAGGATAGGAATGAACTTGATGTATTTGAAGACCAGAAAGAAGGCATGTGGGCAGAGCAGAGGAGGAAAGAAAGACAGTACCACAGATAAAATTGGTGGAGGCCACCTTATGGTTATCACTTTAGCCTACTTTCTGATGTGTGTGGAAAATCACTAGAGGATTTTAAGCAGGTGTATAAAAAGATCTGATATTAACTTTAAAAACCTGTTCCCATAAACAGTACACAAAAGCCACCTCCATCTTCCTATGCTTCTCATTCTGCTGAGAAATTCCTCCATCATTCCTTTATTCACTGGTGAGCTGTTAGCCACCCGTCCATCAAGGCCCAGCTCACGTGCATCTGAATAACCTCCCATGTCGTGTATGATTTCTCTGTGGCCCCATTATGTGTGCACACATCTCTATCACAGAACTCAGAACATTTCTTGTCGTGGTCAGGATGCCTGTATCTCTTGTAAGACCGAATTTCTCAGGGGGTGGGGACAGGACTGTATCCTATTCATCTTTTAATCTTCCGTACTTAGAAAAATGCTCACATAGAGAGGTGCTGAATGTGTGCTTGAGTTTTGCATTATCCATGTAGAGTCACTTTGACTGACTTGGATAACTGAGAATTAGCCAGGTTTCTTAACTGGAGATAATCAGGTGGGGCATACGAGGCTCACAGTCAGGACTGCAGTTTCTGCAGGTTGCATCTGTAGGCTGCTTGGCATTCAGAAGCACATTTGATCAATTGAGGCTTTGTTCTTCCCAGTGACGTGGACACTGGTACAGCTATATTCTGACTGATTTATGGACAAATAGAGGTGCAATTTTCCACCAAAACTAATCCAGAAAGAGTAAGGCTGCCACCCCTTTTCACCCTTGTCCTCCCCAAAACACATTTACAATGCTAGGAATCCATCTACTGCAAGCTGGAAGCCTTGAGGTGGATTGGGACTCATTTTTAAGAAATATCACGTTCTGCAAGGTCTCAGCCCAAAAGAATAGGAAACATTGCTGAATTCATTTTCCAAGTCATCCCTGCCCCTGGGACTGATGTGAGCCATGCTCTCTAATAAATCTTCCATTAAGACTTCTTTCATTTGCCTCTTGATCCCATCACCTTTGTCTTCACTCCACGGGATTTATTTTCTTCTCATCTTTTTTGCCCTTATTGCAATAACTTGCCAGTTTGAAGACAACTTTCTTAGGTTTATGTTTCAAAATGGAAGACCAGCTTGGAGAGAAAGGTGTAGTCTCCCTGATCCTGTTACTCTCTGACCCCCCTCTTTCCACACTTAACACCACTTTGTCATACCCTCCTCAAATTTCAGACCTGCCTCAATATTCCCCCTAGAACTTTCCCAGAAGGGATTAAGCCAGTTGTGAGAGCTTTTGATAAGAAACTGGCTGCTTTTTAATAGTCCTACCTGGAAAAAGAATCTACTTATTTCTTCTGTTTTAGCTAACACCTGTCACCATCTGCTGGAGTTTTCCCAAGTTCTTGTCCATTGAATCCATGATGCCTTCCAACCATCTTATCCTCTGTCACCCTCTTCTCCTTCTGCCTTCAATCTTTCCAAGTATTAGGGTCTTTTCCAATGAGTCAGCTCCTTGCATCAGGTGGCCAAGGTATTGGAGCTTAAGCTTCATCATTAGTCTTTCAAATGAGTTCAGAGTTGGTTTTCTTTAGGATTAACTGGTTTGATCTCCTTCTGTCCAAGAGACTCTCAAGAGTTCTCCAGCACAATTCAAAAGTATTAATTCTTTGGTGCTCTGCCTTCTTTATGGTCCAACTGTCACATCCATACTGATAATGTAGGCCCCCAATATCCTTCAAATGCATTTCCTTTCACCTATATCCAATGAGGCAGGAGTTGCTTAAGTACAGGAAATAGTTTGCTGTTAGGAAGAGGAAATAGATGCCAAGCATCCAACATTTACTATTGCCAACTACAATAATCCTTCATTCAAAGAAAGTGAGGTAGATAATATGAATATCTGCCAAATATAGAACCCTGGTGTATGTTGGGAACTTTACATGTATTTTCTTACTACATCCTTTGAGCATATCTGCAAGAAAAATAATATCATTCCCATTTTAAAAATCAGAAAACTGAAGGTAAAACAGGAAGAGTCAAATGCCTGCCAAAACCTGAATTCAAAACTAGATTTAAAGTCTATGTTTTCCCTATGGCTCCAAGTCTTCATGCCTGTAAACGGGCTAATGTAATTCCTGGTACCTAGTTGATGCTCTGTCCTGGAGGAGCAGAAGCATCAGGGAAACATTACTGGCACTTGCTTCCCCCTGGAATTCCACTGGGCTTCACTTTATTTAGACATTGCCTCATCAGAAAGGCTTTTCTTGACAATCCTTTATAACTAACTTATCACCCGCTTCCTTTACTTTCTATTCCCTTATCCTTATGTTGTCTTTTTTCTTCATAGTACTTATTACCACCTGACAAATATGTATATACATAAATATATATGTTATATATCATATATATTTATTCTCTTTCATGAAAACAGGGACTTTGCTTTACACACTAATTTAGCCTCAGCATCAAGAACTATACTTAATAAATGATTTGTTCAATTAACGAAACAAATATACTTCAAAGAGCAGTTCTTAGCTCTGCCTCTCACCTCCAGTGTGGCTTTGTCTAGTCACTTACCTTGCGACACTTCAGTTATAAAATGAAAAGTGCCCCCGATACTTGCCTTGTTTCTTGCCATCTGAATTCTATTTATCTGTTTGTTTGATTTTTGCACATTGTGCCTCTCTGCTAGCATTCTTTTGAAGAAAACACTTTTGGAGTAACTAAAAGTTATTTGAAAGACACTAGACTAGGTGATCCTGAAAATCTTATCTCTCTATAAAAGTGTATAGTTGTGTCAGTATAAAGAGCTTATAGACCTCTCAAATAGCTTACGCAGACAATCTTTCAAAAAACACTTACATATTTCTCATTGGAAGAAAATAAAAAGTTTCTCACCTCCTATACTTCTGGTTCCCAAATTTCGAGAAGCTGGTAAATGACTTGTGAAGTTAATTTACTCATTTCAATAACCAAAAGCTCTTTATTGAGTCCATTTTATTATTTTAATTAATATAATAACCCTGAAAAGTGGGAGGTTGTGAAATACAAGGATTTAGAGCTTCTAAGATTAATAAGTCCACTAAAGAATGAAAGCTCTTTCATATAATTTTAAACTGTGCAGATGCATTGTGTATAAAGGAAACTGTAATGTTCACCGACAGATGATGGGTACTGAGAAATGGACTCAGACACTGTCTTTCATGGGATGAAGGCCAAAATGTCAGAGCTGAGTCCTGTGAATCAGCATTTCAACCAGTCATGTCAGCAGGTTTTTAAAAACATGTAAATTGAATCATTTCATTACTCTCGATACTTTACCCTATGTGACTTCTCATAAAAAACTCTTACTAAGGCCTGCAAGGCCCTAAAATGGTCTCCTCTCTCCCTTTCTAACTCTCTACCAGTCACTTCGTCACTTATTCCTGTTCAATCACACTGACCTTCCTGCAGTTCCTAGAGACACAACAAGCTTGCACCTTTTTTCCTGTTGTTCTCTCTGGACCACTATTTTCTTGGGGATATATATATATACACATGCATGGATTATTTCCTCACATTATTCAGTTTCTACCAAATAGTTGTCTCTGTGACCACTCTAATTAATATAGTCCCCTCCATTACTTTATGTCCTCTTACTTTGCTTTATTTATATTCATTACACTCATCATTATGTTTGTTGTTGTTGTTCAGTCTCTAAGTTGTGTCCAACTCTTTGCGACCCCAGGCTTTCCTATCGTTCACTATCTCCTGGAGTTTGCTCAAACTCGTGTCCATTGAGTCAGTGATGCCATCCAACCATCTCTTCCTCAGTTGTCCCCTTCTCCTCCTGCCCTCAATCTTTCCCAGGATCAGGGTCTTTTCCAGTGAGTCAGCTCTACGCATCAGGTAGCCAAAGTATTGGAGTTTCAGCTTCAGCATCAGTCCTTCCGATGAATATTCAGGGTTGATTTCCTTTAGGATTGACTGGTTTGGTATCCTTGCTGTCCAAGAGACTCTCAAGAGTATTCTCCAGTATCACAGTTCAAAAGCATCAATTTTCTGGTGCTAAGCCTTCTTTATGGTCCAGCTCTCACATCCATACATGACTACTGGAAAACCATATCTTTGACTATATGGACCTTTGTCAGCAAGGTGATGTCTCTGCTTTGTAATAACACTGTCTAGATTGGTCATAGCTTTTCTTCCAAGGAGCAAGTGTCTTTTAATTGCATAGCTGCAGTCACTGTCTGCAAGGATTTTGGAGCCCAAGAAAATAAAATCTGATACCATTTCCACTTTTCCCCCATTTATTTGCCATGAAATGATGGGACTGGATGCCATGATCTTTGTCTTTGAATGTTGAATTTTAAGCCAGCTTATTCATGCTCCTCTTTCACCTTCATCAAGAGGCTCTTTAGTTCCTCTTCTCTTTCTGTCATTAGGGTGGTATCATCTGCATATTTGAATTTGTTGATATTTCTCCAGGCAGTCTTGATTCCAGCTTGTGCTTCATCCAGCCTGGGCTTTCACATGCTATACTCTTCATGTAAGGGCCAAATAATGCCCTTCTTTGAGACTGGAATAAAAACTGACCTTTTCATCATTACCTTACACAATATTACATAGCAATTTATTTGTTTCTTTTTCTCTCCTTCTCACAATTTAATTCCATGAAAGCATAAAATTGCTTTTTCATATCTGCTTCCCCAACATCTATAAGAGTGACAATCGGGAAGCTCTCAGACAATATGTATTGGATCACAGAGGAAGGAAAGTATGAAAGAAAGGAAGACATCAGGTTGACTCTCAGATTTTTGACTGGTACAGTTGGTTGGATGTGGATAGTGGAGCTCCTTACTGAGTTGGAAGCATTTTCAAAGGGCTAGTTTTAGGGGAGATTAGACGATTCATTTAATTCAGGTTGAGGTTGAAGTAACTTTGAGATATTCAATGGGAACAATTAGATTGGCAGGTGGGTAGGATGACCACATAATTTGTCACCATTCCAACTGAAAGTGAACAGGGAAAGTAATATTTTTAAAATATTCTCTGTATTGACCTCCAATTATTTTATGTTGGATTTACAAAACAGTTATTTTAAAAATCAATATTCTTTCTAAAAATAAAATTGTATACATCCATGTACAGTAAAGAAAAAAATTAAAAGCTTATATCTATTTTCTTAAAATAATACAGCTATTTTTATATACATTTACTCACTTTAATCAGTTTTTTTAGTGATACGTGTATCTAATACTATGACATTGGTATGCTTATGAAAATATTTTTTCTAATATGGCTTTATTATTTTTGGGTTTTGGTGACTTTGCCTTAAGTCTTCTTCAGAATGCCTTTTTATGGTTAATAAGTTTGAAATTCTTGACACATTCAATTGATTCTCCTTTATAGACCATAATATTGTTAAATAAATGGCATTATCTCTATAGGTACCTAATAGACTTAGGGCAAATTCTCTCAAATTGAGGACATTCTTAATTATAAGCTTATCAGTACTGAAATTGATAAACATTTCAGTCCAAATATTTTCATAGTTACTATCTTGTTTACTCTGTTCAGAGAAATTTTCTTGTATTTCTTTTTTTTAATATGAAACAACTTTTAACAATTAAGGTTCTTCTTGATTTTTTTATATTTTCACAAAATGCAGATGCTACAAACTTATAAGCCTGCTCAATTTCATTCCACTCTGGTACAATATACAAATATCCAATTAAAAATAGAAGCTTCATCAAAAAATTATCCTCCTACACTGAAGCATCCCAAATTACAAGCATTGAATTTCAAAATTAAACATTGTATTCCAATCGTGCTTTCATCATTTAATATCTGCAATTCCTCCTTTGCCTTTGTAGAGATAAATGTCATGTCTTCTCTTTTGAAAGCTTTCTTTTCAACAATCACAATTTAATAACAGCTTTAAAACCTAAAATATTCTGGTGCTTCATTTGTTGAATACTTGATTCAAGATTTCCAATTTGATTTTAACAAAACACAACCAAAATTCTGTTCTCATTTAAAGGTCTTAATAGCAAAATTTAGAGGTGCCATTATCAGCAAAAAAAAAAAACACACAGCAAAATCAACATTGATTAACAAAGTGTTTTATTACAAGCTCAAAATCTCTAAGATTCCATTGATGGCAGACAGTAAAGAAAATAAGCCTTCCTGAAACTTAAAAAAAAAGGCTTTTTGTGTGTGTGATTTAACATTAGCTTCATCAAAAGTTGTATAATTTACTTACATTGTATAAATTTGGAGGACTATGGTTTCAGAGTAGAAAATAAAAGCTTATTTTGGATGCAATTTTGATTTATATGAATACTTTCAACCGACTCAAAATAAATTTCTATTCTATAGGTTTGTTGATTCAATAAGTATATTGCTTTTACCAAAATTTATATTCATGTTATCTTAAAGAAGTAATTTTATCTCTAAGGTTGAGCTTTATTTTACTAAATTAACAGTATTATCCCACTAAGATAGTATTTAACCTTCAACAGAATGAATTTCTAAAAGCCTTAGTTTGATCCCATGGATTAGATGAAAATAATTGAATTCCATTGGAATTAAGTTAAATTATTTTCTGTTTGAAACATCTAATGACACTGATGTACCATTACTGGTTTTAGTTCTTGTGCTAATAGAGAAAAGACATTAACAGCTACCACTTTATATACAAGAAAACTTGGAATTAAAAATGATTTAAATTATTTTAGAACAGTCATGCACTCTAAATAAAAATGATACCACACATCACTGTGAAGTGCGGCTTTTCATTTGAAGTATATTGACTGTTCTAAAATAATTTAACTTATTTTTATTCTGTGGTTCTGCTTTTACATATGTGAATTATAGTCTTTAGACATGCATTTTCTTAAAATAACCGTTAAACCAAGTAGGTGCTGCTGTTTCTTCAGCAGCACCGTGTCTTCAGTTTTAATATGGTCATATTATCAGTACAACCTCTCTAGTGGATCATAAATACTAACAGACATTTTATGCAACTTTCATGATTATCACTGAATTTCATGAGAAATGGAAAGTTTTCCTAAACCATACACTTTTTTATTCTTGAGCTCATTGCTAGTGAAAAGTATATTGCAAAAATTGTTTGAGTAACCAAAAACAAATAATTTTAGATTTGTAACATATGATAAATATGCTGAGAGCAGACTCTTCTTTATAAGCAAGACTTCTCAGTCTCTATTTCCCAGACGTATTTCACATTTGCCTAACCCATAATTTTCCATATTTCCACTCAATCCCACCAACTAGTGACCTCAAGGCTCCATGCATCTGGCAGGTTGCTTCATGGGCCACAGTTTGACTGACAGGCACAGTCAGCTACCAGTAGTGGAGACACCTTTGAATACATCTCCCACAATCATTTGAGACCTGAAGGAGTTAACTGCCTTCCTGTATCTTGACGGGTACACCTAATTTTATTAGAGAGCACATTTCCTTGAAAAGGAGGTGTTGGTTACATTGGCTGTGGGGAGGATCAGGAACAGAAAACAGGGATATTGCTGGTTTTCTTTCCTGCATGTTTAAATGGTTCCTCATCCCTTGTCACCTTTTCTTTTGTCCCCTGTCCTACCTGCTTTGCCCATTTCATATCCCAAACACACTTAGTATGAATATGGAACTCATTATTCTGAATCAAGAGATAGTGTGATGCCAACTATCCATCCTATAGAGCACGGTGATAATCACAGTGACCATGGTGATAATCACAGTGACTACTGTGAGCACCTGTTATGTATCAGGTAACAATCTCACCTCTAATCTTCAAAACAAAAGTGTGAGCTAGATATTGTTTTCATTTTATAGATGTGGAAACTCAGGCCAAGGGCTGCAAGATTGACAGGTAATGGAAGTAAATTAAAGCCCAGGCCTACATTCTATCTACTGTACAATGACTACATTTCTAAAAGGCATCAAAGCCGAAATTGAGCAGAGCTCTTATTCATTCTAACTCAGCTCTACCTAACTTATTCATCCCCTCATTCAAGATATTTATTGAGTAACGTTGTTAAAATAGGTTCTGTGCAGTGGGACTATAAGGAGATTCCAGTCTAATGACTTCACACCCACCCAGAAACCTTATTATTATTCCATCTACGATGGAGCAACAAAGTAACTTGGATACAAACCTTCAAGGCAAACCTCAACTTTTGTAGCTACAGCCAGCAACCCCATCACAAGCACCCAGCATTCTGATACTTCCTCATATAGCATCTTATATACCAGCAAATTATAATGTTGAAAACATAGACTTTTCACCTGAGTCACAAAAACCCTAAAAGGGATATGTGTGTGTGTGTGTGTGTGTGTGTGTTAGTTGCTCAGTTGTGCCTGACTCTTTTCGACCCCATGAACTGTAGCCTGCCAGGCTCCTCTGTCCATGGAATTCTCCAGGCAAGAACACTGGAGTGGGTTGCCATTTCCTTCTCCAGGAGATCTTCCCGACCCAGGGTTCAAACTCAGGTCTCCCACATTGCAGGCAGATTCTGTACCTTCTGAGTCACAGGACACATTTTAGTGACCATGTTTTACACAGAGGCACCAGGTAGGGTAGAGTCCTGCCCAAGGATTACCGCTTAGGTGTTGTGGTGGTTTCGTCACATCCAACTCTTTTGTAACCCCATAAGCTGTAACCAGCCACACTCCTCTGTCCATGTGATTTCCCAGGCAAGAATACTGGAGTGGATTGTCATTTCTTCCTCCAGGGGAATCTTCCTGACCCAGGGATCGAATCCCTGTCTCCTGCATTGGCAGCAGAGTATTTACTGCTGAGCCACCTAGGAAGCCTACCACAGCTTAGACTAGCACCCAGCTTCTAGTTTTATGTCCAGTGTCCTCTTCTTGTGTCCTCTCAGGAATCTGGATTGGAGAAGACAGATTACATGACCTAGAGTCTCTCTCTGCATGAGGAGCCTGTCCTTGGAGCATCTGACTATATTAGCATTCTGCCAGCAGCCACATGTAGGTAGGAATATTGTTGCTGTCCATGACCAGGGGGAATAATCAGTCTCAGCTATTCCCCGGCTCTAAACCAACCAAAGTAATTGGGTTTAATTTTAATTTTTTTAATGGCTTGGAATTAATAGAAGCAGCTGCTGCCACAGTGTGTGGGTGTCCTTCTTCAGAAGGCACAGACTGAAAAAAAAAAAATCCTACACATAAAATAAACTCTGAAAAATAAACAATAGAGTGTGTAGGACAAAAAGGTTAATTCAAGAATCTAGCAGTGTCTTCTTGTTATAAAAAACTCAGATGGCAATATGTAGCTCTGTCTCTCTCCTCCCACCACTAGCGCCCATCAACCCCTGATAAGACAGTAATCTGATTAGACGCAGGCTGTATAAATGTGTTGTCTGTATCTGAGTGCTCCCTTATTCTCTCTTTCTCCCCCTCCCCATGACTCATCAAGAGATTAGCTGTGACAAGGTGCGGAGAAAGATAAGAATAGATAAGCTGGTGACAGGAGCACTATTATAATTATTTGGGGGAAGGTAGGATTGGAATTAGGAGCAGGTCCTCTCCACCTGGGAAGAGTGTATTTATAATGTGGGCAGCCGTGCTGGTGCCTGGCTGTGCCAGATGCCTGAGGAAAGAAGGGGCCAACTTGTTCAAGCCAGGTGGTGGTCTGGGTTGTTCCAGCCAAATGAAGACTAAAGGCCATGTGTTTTCATGGATGACAAACCAGAGATTCAGCTGCCCTCATGAAGGGAGTGAAGTGAAAGTCACTCAGTCATGTCCGACTCTTTGCGACCCTATGTACTTGCCAGCCAGGTTCCTCTGCCCATGGAATTATTTAAGCCAAAATACTAGAGATGGTAGCCATTCTCTTCTCCAGGGGATTTTCCCAACCCAGGGATCAAACCCAAGTCTCCTGCACTGCAGGCAGATTCTTTACCATCTGAGCCACCAGGGAAACATGAAATTTTTCTTTAATTTCAAATGTGCCTGGGAAACTGAATGCTAGTTTGCTTCCTGCCTCTGGGAGATAAAGAAGGGGAACCAAGAGACTTTCCTGTAACTGCAATTGGATGAATTTCACAGCCTTGGAAAGAATATGTGTTTATTAGTCAGGCAATAGTGTACATCAAACAGGTTGCTCGCTGTTGGCATATAGGAGGTACTTTGTGTATGTTATTCCCTTTGGTGGTATCTGAATGATTTTGTTTTGTATACCTCCTTTAGGATATACAGCCCGAAGAGACTGATTCTTTATTATTTCCCTTTCTGCTAATTTAAAGAAAAAGTTTCTGTCTGCTATCAAAGAAGACCCTGGGGTTGGAATTCATGTAACTACATCCATATTTGCTGCTCAATCAGAAGGAAAGTTAGGGCTACTGTCTTTCAGGGTTTTTTTTTTTTTTTAATTAATTTATTTGTTTGAACTGGAGGCTAATTACTTTACAATATTGTAGTGGTTTTGACCAGAAACCATAAAACTCCTAGAGGAAAACATAGGCAAAATACTCTCTGACATAAATCATAGCAGAATTCTCTATGACCGGCCTCCCAGAGTAATGGAAATAAGTGCAAAAATAAACAAATGGGACCTAATTAAACTTAAAAGCTTTTGCACAATGAAGGAAACTATAAGCAAGGTAAAAAGATAGCCTTAAGAATGGGAGAAAATAATAAAAAATGAAGCAACTGACAAAGAATTAACCTCAAAAATATACAAGCAGCTCCTGCAGCTCAATTCCAGAAAAATAAATGACCCAATCAAAAAATGGGCTAGAGAACTAAACAGACATTTGTCCAAAGAAGACATATAGATAGCTAACAAACACATGAAAAGATGCTCAACATCACTCATTATCAAAGAAATGCAAATCAAAACCACAATGAGGTACCATCTCACACTGGTCAGAATGGCTGCTATCAAAAAGTCTTTCAGGGGTTTTGAGGAGGAGTGGAGAATGGGCCATCAGAACCCTTCAGGTTCTGGGTTTTCTCCTCTTCCTCTGTGCTCTGGTGACCTCCAGAACAATGCATTGGTAATTTGGCTAATGGTTTGGCAAGAAGGCAGAGAGAATGGTAAATATGAAGGAATCATTCATTCATTCATCTATTTAGTGAGCCATAAATCCACTCATTCATTCAACAAACATGCTTTGAGCTCCTCTTCAGGATCAAACATTGTGTTAAGTGCTATGGATTTTTAAGTGAATCAGAAGCACAGGAGTTTCTGTAGTTAGTATTTAGAGCAATTTAGTTATTACTAGAGTTGTTGACAAAAACTTCAAAGAGGAAATGTCATTTGACCTGGGCCTTACTTCTCTTCATAGGGATGAAATCTATAGAAAAGTGTGAGAAAGACAGTTATAGATTGACAGAATAGTATTTAAGATGGCATGGAGTTTTCTGAAATGGAATGTACTCAAGGAATGACTCACAGTTTCACATGGAAAGAACACAATATACATACCTTCATGTGGCTGAAATTATTTAGTCTAATATGTTTAAAGTTCACTCATTTATCCTGCAGGACAAAAAAAAATAATAAAGTTCACTCATTTATCTAATTCGTGAGTATTTTGAAGCATCTCCTCTATTCAAGGTTTTGTGTAGGTCCTCCAGAATCAGGTGAATGTATGATTCCTGTCCTCAGTCAGAACTCAATCCTATGGTAGAGAAAGGCATATATTCAAGTTGATATAATGAAATAGAGGCTATAGAAGAGAAGTATACATAGTGTGATTGTGAATGTGTTCAGTATAAACACGCAGGTGTGTTTGTGTGTGTGTGCTCACTCATCCACATGAGAATGCACGACTGAATCTGAGGATATTAGTTATAGCCCCCCTCTCATATGTGGAGGGTCTCTTTAATCATCAGGATGGGCCCAGGATGATGACTTGTTTCCAGAACTGGATCATCCTTTAGTGTCTGAGTCCTGAGAGCACACACCACAGGACTTGGGGTCAACCTGCCTCTCTGGCAATATCAGGTTTAGACTCTTTCTGGATTCTTCTGTGGACTCATGTTTTTTTCCAATAGTCATATATAGATGTGAGAGTTGGACCATAAAAAAGGGTGAGCACTGAAGAATTGATGCTTTTGAATTGTGGTGCAGGAGAAGACACTTGAGGGTTCCTTGGACTGCAAGGAGATCCAGCTAGTCAATCCTAAAGGAAATCAACCCTGAATATTCATTGGAAGAACTGATGCTGAAGTTGAAGCTCCAGTACTTTGGCAAGCTGATGCAAAGAGCTGACTCATTGGACAAGATCCTGATGCTGGGAAAGATTGAAAGTTAAAGGAAAAGGGGGCTGCCGTGGATGAGATGATTGGATAGCATCGCCTATCATGACTCAATGGACATGAATTTGAGTAAACTCCGGGAGACAGTGGAGGTCAGAGGAGCTTGGCGTTCTGCAATCCATAGTGTCACAAAGAATCAGACATGAGTTAGCAACTGAACAACAACAAGGAGTCATTTACAATCTCTTTCTCTTAAGGAGTATTCTTGACCCTACCTTAATTTTTATCATATAATTTGTGATAATAGGAATAACTTCAAAGGGCTGTTGCAAAGATTAAAAGAATTAATATATGTTGATGTTCCCAGAATCGCCTAGCACATGTTCAATGATAATTATTGTTATATTGCTTCCATTGATGTCTCATACTCTCTGTGTCAAGTGGAGTCAGAAATCTGCCTTGTCTAACTTAATATCAAGTAGAGGAACTTTTTCATGAGATCCTTTAAAGTTTCCCATGCTTGTACTCCCCTGTAACATAGACCTTTTTACTTTCCTTTCAGGGGAATGTTCAAGAGTCTCTACTTTATATTGAGCTAAAATCTACCTCCCTATGATGCTTACTTTTTATCTGTGGAGGTGAATCTTCTTTCCCTTTTGCCAGTGCTTTTTAAAATAAGCAAGTAACATTTGAAACTTCTCTATACCATTTCTAGTGAAAAAGAGAGGAAAAGAGGAAGACATTCCTGTCTTCAAGAAGCCTACCTTGTCTTTGAAGACATCTCCATTTACTTTTGTTGCTTTTTGTTAAGGGACAAATCAGGTGACAAAACTATTTTAATATTACTATCATATGTCAAAGTACAAAAAAATTAATAAGCAATGAATAATCAGAGAACACTTCAGAGAGGAGATACGTTAAATGATAGGCCTTATTTATACCTTCTTTTGTTCATTAATTAGTTAATTTAAAAAATATTTATTAATGAGAAAAAAAATATTTAAAGCTTTATGACAGTCTACCACATGCCACATCTATGAGTATGAGTTTATGAAGCATGTAAGATATCTGGCAGGGGAAGCAGTCCGAGTGCAGGAAATATCAAACACAAAGACACAGAGGTATTGGAAGTGTGGCACAAAATTATGTTAGGGAGCTGTGAGTAGTTCAGTATAAATAAAACCTAGGGTTCAAGGAGGGAGAAATGGTTGATGATACTGGACTAACAGGGAAATCTGGGGGAGCCTTTTGAGGATAGGAAGTTATTTGAAGGGTTTTTTGCAAGAATATTGGTGAGAGTACTGTAGATAGGGTTTTCCTGGAAGCAGAAGATAAGGCTATGAGTTGGTGGCAAGTTACCGTAGAGACAATGAGCACAGACTTTGGAGTCACACTGGCCTGTGTCTAACAGGCTCTGTTGCTTGCCAACAATTCCTGTTGCAACCTCAGGAATTTTTTTTTTTTTTTAACCTCTCTGAGCTTTGGATTTTCTTGTCTGTGTAAAGGGGACGTTAATAGCCCCTAGTTCATAGGGTGTTGAGAGGATTCAATGATAATGCAAATAAATAATTTAACACCATGCCTGAGACACAGTGAAAATGTAATGAGCAAAATAAGAGAAAAACCAGAAGTGCATTCCAAATAAGACACATTTCTTCTACATAATCCCATTCCTTTTTTCCTTTATTTTTTGTGTTACTTTGCATCCTCTTGAATTTGGCCTGCTGAATCCTTCTCAAACAGATTTTTGTTAGGATCCTTAGCAAAGTCTGGAACATCTAATCCCTGAGCAGCGTCTCAGCTGTCTTGAATGATCACCCCAGGGTCCATTACCTTCACTTTGTCTGCAAATCAGGTTAGGCTTCTGACATACTCAGGAGAGGAGCTGGGGCAGCTGCAGACATTAGATGAATTCTCCTGATAGCACATGATCAAACGTGGTGGAGACAGCAGACTCTCAGAGTCAAGTTGCTAAACTTGGCTAGAAGAGGAAAAAAACTGAGGTGATTGATTTAAAGAATGGATCTTGATTAGATATACTAGTAAATAAAAACATGCAGACATCAGCATCATAAACTGAGGGGCTTGTGACTGTAGGAATCATTTGTGTATGAAGTGATTGTGCTCCAGCACCCTCAGTTTCAGATCTCTGAGTCAGGGTCTGAAGTGGGTGTCACAGACCATTGGCTGGAGACCTCAAAGCTGTGTTCACTGGTAGTCTCCCTGAATACAAATCTGGAACCCTGGGACTCACCTACTCCACCAGCCTAACATTTCTGCATGTTCAGTCACATCATGAATGTAGACCATCACCCCTTCTTCTTATACCCTTATCCCTACTCTGGTCTGTTCTCCCTCTAATCTTGGTTTTCCACTGATCCCTCTTCTATCCAAAACATTCTACTTGTTACTTTTTTCTATGGAACTCAGCTTCCAGGTTAATCATCTCCCTTGGATCCCTGGTCCTTTAATCCACCGCTTCCATTGCCTCTCGTCTTTGGTACATGGTGCTTAACAAATGTTTGCTGAATAAAACAAAGAACCAAGACCTGACTATCCTGGAGGCCATTACTTCCCCCTTTGGCTTCCCAAGAACTGCTTGTTCTCCTACATTCCATATGCACAAAGATCAGGAGGAACTTTTCACTCCCCATTTTCCTTCCAGGCCATCCCATCTCTATTTCATCACTAATAAGTCCAAAATTTTAATATAGGAGTGTTGAGGGTAAAAATCGGGTTATAAAGGAAGAGTGCTTCATGGGTTTGCCTTAAAGCTCCACTTGTGTCACAGGAAGATTGTTGTTTAGTCACTAAGTTATGTCCAACTCTTTGCTACCCCATGGACTGCAGCAGTCCAGGCTCCTCTGTCTACACTATCTCCTGAAGTTTGCACAGATTCACTTCCACTGAGTCAGTGATGCTATCTAGCCATTGTTGTTACTGAAATGTTTATTCTTCCTAGTTTTAGGGGTAGGAGCCACACAGCCTCTATTTGGTGGCCCTAAGCACACCTCTAGACAACCTTTGATACTACCATGGGCTTTTATGTGAGAAGCCCTGTTCCTTTATTGTTTAAACTGTTCTCTCTACGTCTTGTCCTCCTCATCACTTTTGGAATCCTACCCATCTTTGACTCCATGGCCTGTCATATCAGCCACGTTTATCTAATAGTCAAACTTGTCATATTTTCTATACCTGTACAGCTACTCCCTGTCCTTCATCTGACGGCTCTCACCTATCCCTTGGACTGGCATAATCATGGAACTTTAATTCTTTCGCTGACTTAAAGTTACCCTGTGGCCTCAGGATAACATTTAACCTGTCCCTTCATACAAAGTCATCCCTTTGTATCTTCAGATGCAGACCCCACAGATATGGAGGGACGACTGTCATCCATTTCTAATCTGACTTCTGTCTTCCTCTTCAGACACATTTCTCATGATTTCCCTTCCTATTCTTTGTACTTCAACCATGGTGAATTCTTTGCAGTCCCAGCCTTTCACTTGTTTTAGCACATACTCACACCTAGAATGCCAGAAGCCCATAATTTATCAAGAGGGACTCTGGAGAAGTGTTACAGGACCAGTTCAGTTCAGTTCAGTTGCTCAGTCATGTCTGACTATTTGCAACCCCAAGGACTTCAGCACGCCAGGCTTCCCTGTTCATTAACAACTCCCAGAACTTGCTCAAACTCATGTCCATCGAGCCAGTGATGCCATCCAACCATCTCATCCTCTGTCATCCCCTTCTCCTCCTGCCTTCAATCTTTCCCAGCATCAGCATATTTTCCAATGAGTCAGTTCTTCGCATCACGTGGCCAAAGTATTAAAGCTTTAGCTTCAGCATCAGTCTTCCAATGAACATTCAGGACTGATTTCCTTTAGGATTGACTGGTTGGATCTCCTAGCAGTCCAAGGGACTCTCCAGAGTCTTCTCCAACATCACAGTTCAAAAGCATCAGTTCTTCAGTGCTCAGCTTTCTTTATAGTCCAACTCTCATATCCATACATGACTACTGGAAAAACCATAGCTCTGACTATACGTACCTTTGCTGGCAAAGTAATGTCTCTGCTTTTTAATACGCTGTCTAGGTTGGTCATAGCTTTTCTTCCAAGGAGCAAGTGTCTTTTAATCTCATGGCTGTAGTGAATATCTGCAGTAATTTTGAAGCCCAAGAAAATAAAGTCTCTCACTGTTTCCATTGTTTCCCCATCTATTTGCTGCAAAGTGATGGGACCTGATGCCATCATCTTCAATTTTTGAATGTTGAGTTTTAAGCCAGCTTTTTCATTCTCCACTTTCACCTTCATCAAGAGACTCTTTAGTTCCTCTTCTCTTTCTGCCATAAGGGTAGTGTCATCTGCATATCTGAGGTTATTGATATTTCTCCCGGCAATCTTGATTCCAGCTTTGTGCTTCATCCAGTCCAGCATTTCTCATGGTGTACTCTGTATATAAGTTAAATAAGCAAGGTGACAGTATATAGCCTTGATGTACTCCTTTCCCAATTTGGAACTAGTTTGTCATTCTATGTCTGATTTTAACTGTTGCTTCTTGGCCTGCATACAGATGTCTCAGGAGGCAGGTTAGATTGTATTTCCATCTCTTGAGGAATTTTCCAATTTGTTGTGATCCACACAGTCAAAGGCTTTAGTGTAGTCAATGAAGCAGAAGTAGATGTTTTTCTGGAATTCTCTTGCTTTTTCTGTGATTCAACGGATGTTGGCAATATGATCTCTGGCTCCTCTGCCTTTTCTGAATCCAGCTTGAAAATCTGGAATTTCTCGGTTCACATACTGTTGAACCCTCACTTGGAGAATTTTGAGCATTACTTTACTAGTGTGTGAGATGAGTGCAATTGTGCAGTAGTTTGAACATTCCTTGGCATTGCCTTTCTTTGGGATTGGAATGAAAACTGACCTTTCTCAGTCCTGTGGCCACTGCTGAGTTTTCCAAATTTGCTGGCTTCTTGAGTGCAGCAAAGTGAACTTGAGTGTTACAGTACCTGCAATTGATTGTTACAGGTACTGACTTGGAATCAGACAGAAAAAGTTTTGACTCCCAGATTTGTGATTTACTAGCTTGAGAGCATAGGTAAGTAAGCTCCTTAACTTTTATGACCCTCCATGACCACATCTTCTAAGTGGAATAACAACTTAGTGTGGATGAAACCTGCCACATCAGTAAACAAGGATGTTCAGACACCAAGCCATCAAGCAGAGCACTCACCCCCAACTGTGCACCCTTAGGGATTCAGGATGGAAGAAAAAACAGGATACTGGCCCTAGATAGTTAAAGTGTATATCAAAGGAACTGTTTCAATAAGTCCAAACTCTTGTCTTTCTATACATAGAAAAATGCTAAATTCATTAACTTGAGATGCCTGAGTTTTTTCTTCAATTAATGGTAATCTTTTTTTTTTTCTTTTTTTTTTCCATTTATTTTTATTAGTTGGAGGCTAATTACTTTACAATATTATAGTGGTTTTTGCCATACATTGACATGAATCAGCTATGGATTTACACGTAATCTTTTAATGTTCCCATTTCATGTTTTCCATTTAATGTTTGTGTGGGATTCATAACAGCCTGGATATAGGCAAACAGTATAAGCCAAAATATGGACAGCATCAGTGCCATGTAATGTTTGCTCTTCCACAGAAAGTCCATAGCCTGACCTCCCTTCCTGACCACTGAGGCAGCCTCAGAGAGACACAAAGTAGAAACAAGGTTATACAACAAATTGCTAGCATGTTAGAATGCTTTGGGGCTCTTTGGAAACGACCCTGATGCTAGAAAAGATTGAGGGCAGGAGGAGAAGGGGACAACAGAGGATGAGAAGGTTGCATGGCATCATCTACTTGACAGACATGAGTTTGAGCAAACTCTAGGAGATACTGAAGGCTAGCGAAGCCTGGTGTGCTACAGTCCAAGGGGTCACAAAGAGTAAGACACCACTTAGCGACTGAACAACAACGAGACCTTGAATTATCAGTGGACAGTCATGGAAAAGGCACAGTTTGATATGGGTTTTGTAGGATTAATAGGATTTTAAGAGACATTCTTTGCAGGGAAATAGCGAATCATTTGGATACCATACAAATGAGGGAGTACAGTGAGCCTGTGAAGTGGGTGAATGTTAAGACGTTATGGAAATTATGACTGGAACATTTTGCCTTTTCTCATGTATGCGTTTTAGTGTTGCTTATTGGAGGATGAACATGTTAGCTTAGCAGAATTGCTTACACAGTGCATTTTAAAGCAGTATTTCCCAAAGTGCCTCTTTGTAAAATTAGTCTCATGGAATGCTCTGTAGAAAAATAATAAACAATAGTAATAATTTAAAGAAATGTTGAATATTCTTTTTCTCTCCCTTGAATATTCACAGTGTGCGTTAACTTATTTTTAAAGGTTCGAATTAGTGTTATAATACCAAAACCTGACTTCCCTGGGAAAGTAGGCCTTTCCTATTTATGTGACTATAACATCACACTATTTCCCCTCAACGCACTTTTAGAGTCTGTAACTATATTATATATTTATTTAAAATATTTTGCTGACTGCTTCCCCTCCAGGATATATGCTCCATGAGGACAAATATCTGTCTTGTCTTGTTTACCATTGTACACCAATTATCTAGCACAACGTCCGGGTGTTTAATGAGCGTTCAAAATAGGAATAAATGATGAATAAAACGTGCTTGCTTTTGACTTCGCATTGTCTACACCGTTGATAAAGGGTAGGGTTGGAATTTGAGCCAAATACTGCCAGATCCCAGTCTTTTTTACAATAATTAATTAATCATTTTTGGCTGTGCTGGGCTTTTGTTGCTGCACGGGTTTTTCTCTAGTTGTGGTGAGTGGGGGCTTCTCTCTAGTTGCAGTGTGCAGCTTCTCATTGCTGTGGCTTCTCTTGCTGTGGCATACAGGTTCTAGACATGTGGACTTCAGTAGCTGTGGCTCCTGGGCTCTAGGGCACAGGGTCAATAGTTGTGGTTCATGGAATTAGCTGCTCCGTGGCATGCGGGATCGTCCTGGAATAGGAATTGAACCCATGTCTCCTGCATTGGCAGGTGAATTCTTTACCACTGAGCCACCAGGGAAGCCCCCCAGATTCTTTTTGACCAGAGGTTGGTATACACTGTTATTCTTAGCCACCACCTAGGATTCTTGATGTTACAGTTTTACTCTTGGGCATTTATTCCCATTGATTACAATTTGAAGCTTGAATGACTGTCTGATGTGCCCAAATTTCTTTATATCTTTCAGGCAAAGACTGCCGCCCAAAAATGTCTACTACTACCGCTGCCCAGACCATAGGAAGAATTATGTGATGTCCTTTGCATTTTGTTTTGACCGAGAAGAAGATATTTACCAATTTGCTTACTGCTACCCTTATACGTACACTCGCTTTCAGCATTACCTTGACAGCCTGCAAAAGAGAAACATGGATTACTTCTTCCGGGAGCAGCTGGGTCAGAGTGTGGTAAGGCCCACTGGGAAACAGGCGGTTTGGGGGAGAGCTTAGCAGCAGTTTTTATAGAATGCAAATAATAGATATTGGTGCTTTGTAGACTATATGCTCTGGAACTTTTAAAAATCATGGTTTTTTGTGTGTAATATTTTGATACTTTGACTACCAGTAAGTCATAGAATAGGATAAAGCAGATGCATGTCCTTCTGAATGAAGCTGATAAATCTTCTCTAACAAAATACAGACGTTCTGGAGAACTCCCAAAAAGTCCGAGGGAAAAAAGAAGGTTTCTACTAGGTGTTGCAAAAGGTATGAAAGCATTTATGAGTCTAAGCTTATGAGATGAAGAGTAAATTTGTTTTTTAGTGAATTTAATTTGCCTGCAATACAGATTAGCAGGTGGTGTGCAGTATGGTTTTGCTGTCCATAGTGTGTTCATCTCTGTCACTCATTGGGTCCCCAGCCCTTCCCCCTTCCCAGGTTTAGTTCTCTGGGTCTGGAGATTTCAGTCTTACATTCTATATTAGTTTCCTATTGCTGACATAACAAACTGCATGGACTTGGTGGCTTAAAACAACATAAATATATTATCTTACAGTTCAGGAGAAGTCTGAAGTTGACCTCTCCAGGCTAAAATCAAGGTGTCAGCAAGATCTTTAAATCACAGCTATAAAGCCCCTTTTGTCATGTGAGGTAGCATGTTCACGGGTTCCAAGGATTAGAACTTGGGCATTTGGGCAAAGGGGGTGCATTGTTCTGCCTGCCACACCTTCCTACTCTCTTTTCCTCTTCTTTTTCCTCTGCCCACCCTCAAAGTGTTCCAAAAAGATATAAAAGTGCTCTTCATATCGGAGGCATAAGCTTTGTTCTCCGTGGTCAGCAGTACTTCCTTCAGTTGCTAATAAAGAATATCTTCCCTCTACTCTAACCCTCTTCCTAACAGTGCTTCTGATGGGTGCCACGTATATTTGGTGCCTATATCTTTTGAACTGAGAACTGGGACACATGGTGTATCAGTCAGCCTGCTAGCAGGAAACAGATGGCAGCTTCACATTAGGATAATTTGAGAAGAGCTTAATAAATGGGCTATTTACAAGGTGTGGGCACCGCGTACAGAAACCATGGGGTGTAGTGCAGTTCCCTGGGGCTAGTAACAGCACAAAGGAACTGAAGGGAGGGAACGGTAACCAGAACCCAATAGCAGAGAGTCATGCAGTGGGCCACCTTGAGTGGAACAGTTGACCTTCAGTCAACAGTGGACCTTCAGTTGAGGAACAAAGTTAGCCTGAGATGACCCCACAGGGAGGGAGCTGAGAATAATAAATACAGAGAACTCATTTTTTTACTTCCCTCTGATCTTCTGCCAGGGGTTCCTATTGAAAAACCCAATTGGAAATTAGAGGGCAAGAGACCACTGAAGTAATCCATACAGACAAGTCTTCCTGAACAAAGAAAATGGTGAAGAAAGGCAGAGAGTGGTCGTAGAGAGCCAAATAGAACATATTAGGTACATGTGGTCTGATCAACAATGTATTACTGGAAATCGTGAAATTATTTGAGATGGGACTGTTGGAGAAATCCTGAGATGAATGTTTGGCACACATATCATGTAAATTAAGAGCAAGAGAGTTTCATTCAATACTTGTGACTTTTAAGGGCAGGATCTATTCGTTTCAGGCTTCCCTGGTGGCTCAGATGGTAAAGTATCTGCCTACAATGCAGGAGACCCAGGTTCAATCCCTAAGTTGGGAAGAGCCCCTGGAGAAGACAATGGCTACCCACTCCAGTATTCTTGTCTGGAGAATCCCATGGACAGAGGAGCCTGGCAGGCTACAGTCCATGGGGTTGCAAAGAGTCAGATGCCACTGAGTGACTCACACTTCATTTGGTTCATTCCATTGCGATGTCCATTCTAGCACCCTCTTAGATTTATGCCAGGCAGAATGGCTATGTAATAAATTACTGAATGAATGAATGAAGATATGTCTAGAGACAATGTGAAGCGCTAAGAGCATCAGAAAGCTGATAGGAGGAATAATAGGATAAGTTAAGCTTTCAATAACAAATACAAAAAATGAGTATCTAAAACAACAGCACTTTAAACAAGATAGAAGTTTATATCTCTTCCATATACAAGTCTAGATGCAGGAAATCCAGAGCTGATGGTGTGGCTCTGCTCCTGAAAACTATTGGAGTCAAAGTCTTTCAGCTTTCTGCTGCTTTCCCTAGAATGTGCCTCTCAATCTCATTGTCAAATGTGAAATTCTACAAGCATTTCCATGTTCCAGGAGGCATGATGAAGAAAGTAAGGGGAGAAGGGAGAAGATGCAGTTCTTGGCACTTTCATGTTTATCCCATTCAATAGAACTCATATCCACACTTAACTAAAGGATGGATGAGAAATCAAGTCTTCATCCTGGGTGACTGTGTTTCTAGCTGAAAATTAGTAGTCCTATAGATATGGAAGATAAGGATAGAGAGGAAGATTGGGACCAAGCTCTGGAAAACTTTGATTATCAAATTAAGGAATTATGGCTGTATCCTTTATTCAGATTCAACACACAGACACTGGGTCAGGCAGTTTTGTGGGGTAGGCAGGATTATCTCAGTTTGGGAAAAATAGTCTAAGGCTAATTGGATAAGTTACTTGGCTAAAGCTAAATGACTACTTTGTGACTAGGCCAATATTAAACCCATGGCTTCTAATGCCGTATCCCGACACTTCGATGAACTCACTGCTGCTTTTCATATTGTACCTACTGAAACCCATAGCAGATTTTGAGAAAGTGATTGTAGTTTGTCCAAAGCTACATCTTAAGAAAGTAAAGTTAGTGGAGGTGCAGGGTGTGCCACTGCTGGCTAAACTAGATTAGGGAAGCTCTGTGGCTTGGTTCAGTCCCACTGAATTGGGTCGCGAAGCAGATTCCAGACTTCTTTCTGGTGTACTTTGTAGGCAGGACAATTCTTGGTTACTAGGGCGTTTGATAGGGCTCGTGTCTGAAGGCACCACTATAATTAGTTAATCCTTATTCCAATTTGGAGGGAGGATAATTACAAGGAGAAAGCTAAACATGTCAACAGATAATTCTTAGAAAGCGCATGAAGGAAGCAAGATTTTGAATTTCTAGTGCTGAAACTATTAATCACCATGGGCATGGCTGCTATTGCTACTAATTATATCATTCAGAGGGTTTCCTTGGTGGCTCAGTGGCAAAGAATCCATCCGCCAGTGCAGGTTGCATGGGTTCAATCCCTGGGTTAGAAAGATCCCCTGGAGAAGGAAATGGCAACCCTCTCCAGTATTCTTGCTTGGGAAATCTCATGGACGGAGGAGCCTAGTGGGCCACAGTCCATGGGGTCGCAAAGAGTTGGACACAACTTAGTGACTAAACAACACATCATCCAAAATGGCATTTTATTTTGTTACTCACCAGTGGCCTTTTCTAACCACACCAAAAAAATTGCTTTGTGCATGCACCAAATCCACAATCTGACATTTAAGTTAAGCACATCATAGGAAAAATCTTTATTTTCTCATATTTTAACACTTTTGTTGAGGTACAATTTACAGACTATAACGTTAACACACTGTAAGGGTACAGTTCTATGATTTTTGGTGAATCTATAGAGTTTTACAGATATCACTACAGTCTAATTTTAGAATGTTTCCATCAACCCCAAAATTTCTTTTGTAAATCCTCACTTCTGCTCCCATCCACAAGAAACTATTTATCTGCTCTCTGACACTATAAGTTTGCCATTTCTGAATATTTCCTGTAAATAAAATAATATGTTATTTAGTTGTCCTTTGAATTCAGCTCCTTTTATGTAGCATTACATTTTTGAAGTTTGATTCATCCATGCTGTAGCATCTGTCAGTAGTTCATTTTTAGTGCTGAATAATATTCTATTGAAAAAAGTATAACACAATTTGTCTATCTATTCTCTGGTTAATGGACATTTGGATTTTTTCTTTTGGGGCTAAAATGAATAATTGTATTGTGAACATTCATGTGCATGTCTTTGAATGGACATGCGATCACTTTTCTCTTGGGTAGATTTCTAGGAATTGAATCATTGGGTCATACAAGTTAACATGCAACTTAAAACAAAACGAAACAAAAACCCAAAACTGTCGGGAGGTATTCCAAGTTAGTAGTGCCATTTTGCAGTCCTGCTAATAATGTCGGAGAGAAAAAAAAAAAAAAATAATAATGTCGGAGAGAGGGTTTAGTTTCTCCATGTGCTTGCTAACACTTGGAATCACCTATATTTTTCAGTATAGCCATTTTAGTGGGAATGTCGTTGTGTCTCATTGTGGTTTTAATTTGTGTTGCCCTAGTAACTACTTATGATGATTATCTCATCATGTGCTTATTTGGCCTTTATATATCTTCTCTGATGGAATGTTATTTACATTTTTTATCCATTTAAAAAAATTGGGTTCTGTTCTTACAATGAGTTTTGAGAGTTCTTCATGTGTTGTGAATGCAATTCCTTTGTCAGATACATACTTTATCAATATTCCCCTTAATCCATACCTTATCTTTTCACTCATTTTCTTAACCATGTCCTTTGAGGGGTAGAAGTTGTTAACTTTTGTAGCCCAACTTATTTTTTCTCTTATGTATCATGCTTTGGGAGTCTTATCTAAAAGTGGCCTATCTGAAAGCCACAGAAATTTTCTCCTCTGTCTTCTTCTAAATTTTTCATAGTTCTTGCTTACATTTAAATCCATGATCCATTTTGAATTAATGTTTTATATATGGCATGAGGTAAGGGCCTTAAGTTCATTTTTCTTTTGGCATATGGATATTTAATTGTTGCAGCACCACTTGTTGAAAAGACTAGCATTTACCCAACCCACAGAGACTGAGCCAGAACTGTGTCTGAGTGTCTCCTGTGGAGGTACGGGTCAGCAGTAGCCTGCTGCAGGGGCTCTGGGTGCAGCAGACCTGGGTATGGCATAAGCCCTCTTGGAGGAGGTCGCCAATAACCCAACCACAGAACCACAAGAACTCACACAGGACCAGGGAAACAGACTTTTGGAGTGCACAAATAAAAGCTTGTATGCACCAGGACCCAGGAGAAACAAAAAATGACCCCACAAAAACTGACCTAGACATGCCCATGAGTATCCAGGAGTCTCTGGCAGAGGCGTGAGTTGGCGGTGGCCTGCTTCAGGGTTTCAGGCAAAGCAGTGCATGCGTGGGACCTTTTGAAGGAGGTTGCCATTATCTTCATTACCTCCACCATAGTTTGGCCTCAGGTCAAGCAACAGGGAGGTAACATAGCCCTGCCAATCAAAAGAAAATTGGATTAAAGATTTACTGAACATGGCCCCACCCATCAGAACAAGACCTAGTTTCCCCCTCAATCAGTCTCTCTCATCAGGAAGCTTCCATAAGCTTCTTATCCTTCACCATCACAGGGCTGACAGAATGAAAATCACAATCACAGAAAACTAAACAAACTGATCATGTGGACCACACCCTTGTCTAGCTCAATGAAAATATGAGTTATGCCACTTAGGGCCACCCAAGATACATGGGTCATGGCGGAGAATTCTGACAAAACATGGTCCACTGGAGAAGGGAATGGGAAGTCACTTCAGTATTCTTGCCTTGAGGACCCCATGAACAGCATGAAAAAGCAAAACGGTATGACACTGAAAGATGAAATCCCCAGGTTGGTAATTGCCCAATATGCTACTGGAAAGAGTGGAGAAATAACTCCAGAAAGAATAAAGAGGCAGAGCCAAAGCAAAAACAACACCCAGTTGTGGATGTGACTGGTGATGGAAGTAAAGTCTGATGCTGTGAAGAGCAATATGCATAGGAACCTGGAATGTTAGATCCATTATTCAACGCAAATTGGAAGTGGTCAAACAGGAGATAGCAAGAGTGAACATCGACATTTTAGAAACCAGTGAACTAAAAGGGACTGGAATGTGTGAATTTAACTCAGATGACCATGATATCTACTACTGTGGTCAAGAATCCCTTAGAAGAAATGGAGTAGCCATCATAGTCAACAAAAGAGTCTGAAATGCATTACGTGGATGCAATCTCAAAAGTGACAGAATGATCTATGTTCATTTCCAAGGCAAATCATTCAATACCATAGTAATCCAAGTCTACGCCCTGACCAGTAATGCTGAAGAAGATGAATGGTTTTATGAAGACCTACAAGACCTTCTAGAACTAACACCCAAAAAAGATGTTGCTTCATTGTACAGGACTGGAATGAAAAAGTAGGAGGTCAAGAGCTACTTGGAGTAACGGGCAAATTTGGCCATGGAGTACAAAATGAAGCAGCTCAAAGGCTAACAGAGTTTTAACAAGAGAATGCACTGGTCATAGGAAACACCCTCTTCCAACAACACAAGAGAAGACTCTACACACCAGATGGTCGATACCAAAATAAGATTGATTATATTCTTTGCAGCCAAATTTGGAGAAGCTCTATACAGTCAGCAAAAGCAAGACCGGGAGCCGGCTATGGCTCAGATAATGAACTCCTTATTGCCAAATTCAGACTTAAATTGAAGAAAGTAGGGAAAACCACTAGACCATTCAGGTGTGACCTGAATCAAATCCCTTATGATTATACAGTGGAAGTAAGAAATAGATTCAAGAAATTAGATCTGATAGACACACTGCCTGAAGAACTGTGGATGGAGGTTCGTGACATTGTATAGGAGGCAGTGATCAAGACCATCCCCAAGAAAAAGAAATGCAAAAAGGCAAAATGGTTGTCTGTGGAGGCCTTAAAAATAGCTGAGAAAGAAGAGAAGCTCAAGGCAAAGGAGAAAAGGAAATATATACCCATATGAATGCAGACGTCCAAAGAATAGTAAGGAGAGAAAAGAAAGTCTTCCTCAGCGATCAATGCAAAGAAATAAAGGAAAAAGATGGAATGGGAAAGACAAGAGATCTCTTCAAGAAAAGTAGAGATACCAAGGGAGTATTTCATGCAAAGATGGGCACAATAAAGGACAGAAATGGTCTAACAGAAGCAGAAGATATCAAGAAAAGGTGGCAAGAATATACAGAAGAACTATACAGAAGAGATCTTCATAACCCAGATAACCATGATGGTGTGATCCTTCACCTAAAGCCAGACACCCTGGAATGCGAAGTCAAGTGGGCCTTAGGAAGCATCACTATGAACAAAGCTAGTGGAGGTGATGGAATTGCAGTTGAGCTATTTCAAATCCTAAAAGATGATGCTATGAAAGTGCTGCACTCAATATGCCAGCAAATCTGGAAAACTCAGCAGTGGCCACAGAACTGGAAAATGTCCGTTTTCATTCCAATCCCAAAGAAAGCAATGCCAAAGAATGTTCAAACTACCACACAATTGCACTCATCTCATACGCTATCAAAGTAATGCTCAAAATTCTCCAAGCCAGGCTCCAACAGTACGTGAACTGTGAACTTCCAGGTGTTCAAGCTGGATTTAGAAAAGGCACAGGAACCAGAAATCAAATTGCCAACATCCACTGGATCATCGAATAAGTAAGAGAGTTCCAGAAAAACATCTAGTTTTGCTTTATTGATTAGGCCAAAACCTTTGATTTTGTGGATCACAGCAAACTGTGGAAAGTTCTTCAAGAGATGGGAATACCAGACCACCTGAGAAATCTGTATGCAGGTCAAGTAGCAGCAGTTAGAACTGGACGTGGAAGAACAGACTCATTCCAAACCAGTAAAGGAGTATGTCAAGGCTCTATGTTGTCACCCTGCTTATTTAATTTCTATGCAGAGTACATCATGTGAAATGCCGGGTTGGATGAAGCACAAGCTGGAATCAAGATTGCCAGGAGAAATATCAGTAACCTCAGATAGGCAGATGACACTACCCTTATGGGAGAAAGTGAAGAACTAAAGAGCCTCTTGATGAAAGTGAAAGAGAGTGAAAAAGCTGGCTTAAAACTCAACATTCAGAAAACTAATATCATGGCATCTGGTCCCATCACTTCATGGTAAATAGATGGGGAAACAATGGAAACAGTGACCAACTTAGACAACATATTAAAAAGCAGAGACATTACTTTGCCGACAAAGGTCCATCTAGTCAAGGCTATGGTTTTTCCAGTAGTCGTGTATGGATGTCAGAGTTGGACTATAAAAAAGCTGAGCACTGAAGAATTGATGCTTTTGAACTGTGGTATTGGAGAAGACTCTTGAGAGTCCCCTGGACTACAAGGAGATCCAACCAGTCAATCCTAAAGGAAACCAGTCCTGAATGTTCATTGGAAGACTGATGCTGAAGCTGAAGCTTTAATACTTTGGCCACCTGATGTGAAGAACTGACTCATTGGAAAATATGCTGATGCTGGGAAGGATTGAAGGCAGGAGGAGAAGGGGATGACAGAGGATGAGATGGTTGGATAGCATCACCTATGCAATGGACAAGAAGTTGAGTAAACTCAGAGAGTTGGTGATGGACAGGGAAGCCTGGCATGCTGCAGTTCATGGGGTCACAAAAAGTCGGATACGACTGAGCAACCAAACTGAACTGAACTTACCCTTGAATTATCTTGTCACCTTTCCCCAATGCCTCTGCTCAATTTTTCTTTTTCATTGTCAAGGCTGAATTCCTAGCGAGCCATACCTGTGTCTGTGTAAGTCAGTGATGATCAGACTGTTTGTGCTCATCCAACCTGAGCCTGTAAGACTTCTATTCTGTGACATTGGATCCCTGTGTGGGAGTGGGGAACCCATGCCTCAGGCAGATTTCTAGTCTGCCCTGGCTTTCACTTTGCCTTTTATGCTGTGATTTCTGTGGACATTTGTGGAACTTCAAGGTTGTCTAGGTATGGGTTGCTGCTTTAGGCTTCTTCTCATACCTCTGCTGTGCCTACACCCATCTCAGCCAGGAATATGCTTGTTCTCGCTATATAACTGTGGGCCTTCTTTTTTTTTTTTTTTCATTTATTTTTATTAGTTGGAGGCTAATTACTTTACAATATTGTAGTGGTTTTTGTCATACATTGACATGAATCAGCCATGGATTTACATGTATTCCCCATCCCGATCCCCCCCTCTCACCTCCCTCTCCACCCGATCCCTCTGGGTCTTCCCAGTGCACCAGGCCCGAGCACTTGTCTCATGCATCCAGCCTGGGCTGGTGATCTGTTTCACCCTTGATAATATACATGTTTCGAGGCTGTTCTCTCGAAACATCCCACCCTCGCCTTCTCTGTGGGACTTCTTAACTTGCCCACAGATAGTGTTCCTGTGTCCGGGCACTGCCTATTTCTCCAAATCAACTGGGTCCCTTCATTCATGACAAAGAAGTTGCCAATCCTCACAGCCTGACCTGTTCCTAGAATTCACCAAGCAGGGGAAACGTAGAACGAATCCAGCACAGAATGTCATCGATTCTCATTCTTATGACCTGAAGTTCAGCTGCTTTTAAAACATAGTAGTTTTGAGATTTTTGTCAATTTGGTGAATTTTCGAAACACTAATGGTTATTTGTGTCAATATTGTCTAGCTTGATGTGTGTTTTTTGGGAATAGGATTTATCAATACTCTCATTCCAGCATAGGTAGAATTAGATTTTAACTGACTAGCATGAGTTTTTAAATCATACAGCTCTTGTATTGTCAGACGTAGTGAAGTATGGCATTATTTTCATATGTCACTGGACTAGAGGAACACGTAACTTGTGTGTATATGTGTGTGTGTTTTGAAAGTACTAGATGGAAAGAGCCATTCCCATACCTAGGGATACTTGCCAAAAGGAAGTGTCTAACAAAGAAAATACTCTGATAGTGTATTTTGGAAATCACTAGAAAATCATTTATGTGAGAATAATATTGTCTCAGCTCTGCCATTGGCTACCTCTTTGACCTTGGGAAGAGCACTTCTCTACGGGCCTTACAGAGTCAGACCAGATCATTTCAAGCATCCCTTCCAATTTCAATGTAAATTATGGTTCAAATGTTGATGATATCCTGTTGTATGTTCTGAGTCACATATTAGCTTGTTGTAATGTACATGAGTTTGGGTAAACTCCTGGAGTTGGTGATGGACAGGGAGGCCTGCCATGCTGCGGTTCATGGGGTCGCAAAGAGTTGGACGTGACTGAGCGACTGAACTGAACTGAATGTTGCCTCTTCCTCGGCCCTTTATTTTATAACAGTGGTAGTTATTGAATACTTAGCATGTGCCAAACACAATGCTATGAACTTTATATACATCTGTCATTCAGTCTTCACAAAACCCCTATTGAACAGTTAAATCCATGTCTTCATGGAGCTTACATTCTTGTAGAAAGAGACAAACTTTGTTGGAAAAATTAATCAGGAAACAGGAGATGTTTGGGGGTGAATTCTTCACTTAGAAGGAAGCATTTAAGCTCTGAGATATAAGTAGTATCTTATGCCATTTGCATTTTTAAAAGCTGAGATACAATGAGATTAATTTATCTATGTCCTGTAGCTGGGATTTGAAGCCATGCTTTTGTGGACCCCAAAGGATGAACTATAAACCAGTCCTGGATAAGAAAATATTCTATTAATATTCACATATACAGTTATTTGCTAAATTTTTCCAAAGTCATTCCTCAACACTATAAATATCTAGCAAACACCTTTGTCAGGCTTTGTCTTGGGTGCTGGAAACAGAAAGATGAATACCAAATACACCTTGCCTCTGAGAAATACTCAGTGTACTGGGTGTCACAGACAATGAAGGCTAATAATGTCAATGATGGTAAAAATGCCAGAACTGAACATAAGACTATGCATGTGATCTAAGAACCCCACGGTAGAATAGAACCATTGCCTCTCTTCTTCTGGATACTCGATTTCTAGGAAAGTAGTCAGAATTTATATTCAGTTCAGTTCAGTTCAGTTCAGTCACTCAGTCGTGTCCGACTCTTTGTGACCCCATGGATCGCAGCACACCAGGCCTCCCTGTCCATCACCAACTCCCAGAGTTTACTCAAACTCATGTCCATCGAGTCGGTGATGCCATCCAGCCATCTCATCCTCTGTCATCCCCTTCTCCTATCCCCAACCCCTCCCAGCATTAGCTTCTTAATTTAATTTATATACTTTCCATTGTGTTCAGTCTTCGTTGCTACACGAGGTTGTCTCTGGTTGCAGTGAGGAGGGTCTCCTCTTCTTTGCACTGGCTTCTTTTGTTGTAGAGCACTGGGCCCTGGGCATGTGGGCTCAGTGGTTGTGGTGTGTGGGCTCAGTGGTTGTGGCTCCCAGGCTCTAGAACACAGGCTCAGTAGGGGCAGTGCACGAACTTAGCTGTTCTGCAGCATGTGGGGTCTTCCCAGATCAGAGATAGAGCCTGTGTCTCCTGCACTGGCAGGAGGATTCTTTACTACTGAACCACCACTAGCTTCTTTAAACAATGAGGCCTTCCTGTAGTAAAAATTTTTATTATTGTTCTTTAAATAAAACTATTATTTATTGGATGGTCTTCTTTTAAATAAACATTAATTTTAGAATAATTTTAGATTTATAGAGTTCCCACGTAACCTTCACCCAGTTTTCTCTAATGTTAGAATCTTATATAACCATGAAAAATTAGTCAAAAATAGTAAATTAACATTGGTACATCACTATTAACTAAACTGTAGAATGATATTTAGATTCTGTCAGTTTTTCCACTAATATTGTATTTTGTCTCCAGAAACCAATCCAGTATATCATGTTGGCCTACATTAGTAGATTTCACAAGTACAAGTGTGACCTGTTACACTTATCCTAAGTTTCAACTTACTTGTTTTAGTTCTTTGTTATAGGCTGCTGTGATTTTTTGGAGTTTTGGATTTCCTTATCTGTAATATTAGTGACATCACTCAGAATTTTTAAAGAATATATTTTTCAAGTATTAGTTTAAGGCAAGGATACAAATGTTTAACAGGCTAAGACCTACTAAAAACAGACATCCATATATATTACCAGAGAACTCTGTGGAATGACTAATATGGCATTTTTATATTGATTTTCAGGTTTGATTATGCTGCATACCCCAGGAGAATAAGTTACCTAAGTGAATAGGATTTTACCTGCCTCCAAGTCAACTCAATTCAATTCAATTTAGTTCAATTTAATTTAGAATCCCTTATGTACCACATACCATAAGAGATCTAGAAATAAATAAAATGTAGTCCCAGTCCCCATTTCTCCATCTTGTTCATAAGGATCATATGTAAAGTTTTAAATAATGCCTAGTTGAAATCCATGATGAGTGAGGGAGAGCCGTATGGCAAAGGACAAAATTAAGAAAAAGGAGTGCTTTCTAGGGAAGGCTCTGGCTAGGTGGGGCTCTACAGTGAGGACCCTGGGCAATGGGAACTCCCAACAGGACTCTAACCCCTTGTGGTGAGATTGGCTCCCAGATCAGCAAAGTCATAGTGAGAATGGTCTGGTGGCAGAGGGCAGATTCCAAAAGCCATGTCTTGAAAGATTTTTCAGAATCTAAAGCAAACTAAGAATTTGGGAGTCAGACCAAAAAAACAAAAAATGCAAAATCATAAAGCTGAAGAGCTGAAGAGGATAGAGAATGTGGTAAAAGTCAGAGAAAGCCAGAAAGCTAGGTAAGGATGAAGAAAAGCAGAGAAGATGAGTATAAGGAGCTCTGGAAGAATTTGAGATATGAAACTTGGCAGGTTCCACTACAGTCCTTGCATGGACTTGTGTGGAAAGGCCAGGATCTCGGAAAGGAGCAAGAGGGAACTAATGACCTGATGGGCAGGAAAGTCAACGAACACAAAGTAATACAGCAGAAGAGAGGCTAGAGAGGCCAGTACAGTTCTGATAAGCATGATATCTTCAAATATAAGGCAGTCACCTTCCATTCTTTTTATTTCTTCTCCTTTTGTTCTTTCTTCCCCTTTGAAGTAAAACATCATGGATTTGCAGCTGGCAACATGACCAAACAAATGTATGAAAAATAATTACATCTTTTTGGCTGGGTTTTAAAATGGGTAATTGTTGGAAGTCAGTAATCTCAATTATCAGTCTCTAATCTACATCTCAGGAGAGTTCTATGGACCCCCATCTGCACCAAACCTTGTCCTGATCAAACACTCTAAATTAAATGGGCTCCGTGGTTTTGGCTCCCTTCCAGCAGGCCACTTCACAAGTCACCATGCTCTTGGCATAGTTTTTACTATTCCCTACAAAAAGAATCCAAATTAATTGAAGGCAGATACATCCTCTCAGCATCTGGCTGAGGGACTTCCAACCTATCCTATGATGCAGACAGCCCATCGATTCTAAACCTCAGCCCTGGGTGAACATGGGCCTGAAGAGGGGATGCCGAGAAACGTGACCCTGGGTTCTCCCTCTGCTCAAACAAGGAGACGCATGTCTGATACACCTCAAGCTGCAGAGGCTGACCCACACTACCACATACCTGTTCCAAACCTGGGTTTCCCCAGTTCAGTGAATACCTCACCATCACTTCTGTTGCCCATGTCAGAAACCTGTCCTATTTAACTCCTTTGTATTCACTCCTCATGTACTATTCTGTCACCAAGTGTGATCAAGGCTACAGCTCAATTTTCTTAGAATCTCTCTCTTCCTGTGCACACCACCACCGAGTGGGTGGGCGAAACACCGAAGCCACCCCTCCAGCCTGGCTCCTGGACACACCCCTACCCTCATCCCATGTAAGGAACAAGCTCACCCTACTTGGGCAGCAAGCAAGCAAGGAAACCGGTTGTTTGTTCTCACTCCCCCTGCTCCACTGGGGCCCCAATAAAGCCTTGCCTAAAAAAAAAAAAAAAAGACTCTGGCTCTTCTTTATCTCTGCTGCCAATGCCCTGGTTCTAACTATCAAGGTCTCTTAAGAAGTTACAACTTCTTCCTTAGCCAAAGAGCACAAGATGTGAGGTGAATGGCCTCCAGGCTTTCTCTCTTTCTATTCTACTCCCATAGCTCTGTCAGCATTACATGGCTGCCAGAAAGTCCCAGACCTCCTCCCATCCTTGTGTTCCCCTCAATTCTTCACTGATTCTGTGGTACCTGACCAAGAGACAGAGTAACTTCCCATCTAGATTGTCAGATGGCATCCTTCTGGCTACTAGATTGCTGCTTTTAGATGATTCTTTGTTGTTGTTGTTGTTTAGTTGCTAAGTCATGTCCAGCTCTTTAAGACCCCATGGTCTATAGCCCGCCAGGCTCCTTCTGTCCATGGGATTTCCCAGGTAAGAATACTGAAGTAGGTTGCTATCTCCTTCTCCAGGAATCTTCCCGACCAAGGGATCAAACTTGTGTCTCCTGCAGTGGCAGACAGGTTCTTTGCTACTGAGCCACCAGGGAAGCTCTGGATCATTCTTTCCCTTCCCTTTAAAAAAGACATCATATAAAAGGACGCGTTTTGAACTTTATGCTATCAGTCTGTATAACCCACTGCTACTTCTCATTTCTGTCGTCTGCCCGCTTCTTGGACACCTCCCTCAAACATGGAGGACTGTGGTCCATAATTATCTTTTCCACTACACTGCTGTCACTATGGTGAGGGATTTTAGTATCCATGGAAGTGGCCCATAGAACACCTTGGCCTCTGTTTAAGATAAAATATACCTTTAACATGGTTTGTAAGATCCTACATAATCTGGCCTCTGCCTGCTTCTTCAGCTTCTCTCATACCCTCTTACTTTGCTGCCGGTGCCCTAACCACACTAGCCTTCCTACAGTTTATTCTGTGAGCCACAGATCCTCTCCCTCACTTGCATACACACTGGCCCCTCTACCTGAAGTATTATTTCTCTGTGGTCCTTTGTCTAACTACTTCATAGTCTGCTTTCAGTATCCAGTTTGAACATCACTTCCTCATGGAATTTTTCCCTGATAGACTGTTCTGAGAGCCTCTGTCTTATGCATCTATATTATACTCTACTTCTCTTTAAAATGCTTATTACTCTGATAGTCATTCAATATCTATCTTCTATTCAGAGATTTAGGAAATATTTTGTATTTTGGGTATTTATAGGACTAGGTATTTATAGGTAGAAAAGTCATACTGCTACAGCCAAAATTCCTTCTTGGTACCACTCTATGTGATCATATTTTGTTTCTTCCTCTGAAGCACATTTCCATCTTGTTGAAGCAGAAGATGTCTAACATTAGGGCCCAAGGTCATTTCTTTTATGTGAGTCATAGAATGTTAAAGCCAAGAAGAATCTACCATATATCAAGTTCTGGGGCTTTAAAACCATGCTCCCTGTAGCTCTAAGGAAAGATCTGGGCTCTGAACAGTACCTTAGCGACCACTGAGGAAGGAGGAGAAAGAGGGGTCTCTAAGAAGCCAGGGGATTGGCATCTCTTGCCCTCCTTTGCCATACATACCAGAGCAGCCCCTACTTATTGGCCTTCCTCATAGACTTGGTTTGAAGAATAGGCTCAGCTGCTAACAATGTATGCAAACTTACCCCTCTTTCTACAGCTGGAGACACTGGGCCTAGAGACAGGAGGTAAATTTCCTAAGTCACCCAGCGAGGCAGTGGGACAGCTCTGGCTGAAAGCCCAGCTTCTGACCCCTAGGTTGTCCACTGAAACCCATGCCTCTCACTCCCAGACCCATCAGCAAGGTTTGCTTATTTGTCTACTCTTTCTGCAGACATTAGCTGAGCACCTACAAGGCGGTGAGAAGGAAATTAGATGCCTAAATCAGTAGTGTGAGCCTGACTGCTAGTCACTAACTGTGTAACCTTGGGCCAGTTGCTTAAGCTGTTTCTGCCTGTTTCCTCATATATAGTCCTTCGTTCAGAAGATATCCAGAGAAATCCCTTATTTAGCCATAATTCAAGTAAAAAGGTCATGAGACTTAGAGCCATAATGAAATTTGAATTTTGCTCTGCACTTTATATCTTTCACATGTCAGCTTCCCTAAGCCTCACCTGTAAACGAGGCATTGTGCTTTAGCTTCAGGGTTATGGTCATGATAAGAGGCTTCTAATGGATATTAGATAACAGATGTGAAAGCGCCTCCTGAGTTGATTATTGTTAACTGGATATGATGTATTTGTAATACCATAGTTGCCTTACCAGACTCTAAGCTCCCTGAAGGTATGCAGTTTGTCATATTAAAATAAGAGCAGGTAACATTTAGAGTACTTACTATCAGTACATACGAAGCATATTCTAGATGCTTTATTATCTTGCTTAGTCAACTCAACAACATTATGAAGCAGATACTGCTAATTATCCCCATTTTGCAGATGAAGAAACTGAGGCATAGGAGGTTAAGTAACTTTTCCAAGATTACACTACTCACTACTCGCAAGTGGTAATACCAGAATGGAAGAAACCAAGGTGTTTGCTTGATGAGGAGTGGGAAAGGAACTTGTAGGAACATGGAAGAGACTCCTAACTCAAGCTGGGGAACCAGAAAGAACTGTATGCTGCTGCTGCTGCTGCTAAGTCACGTATAGGTGAGGTCATATTTGAGTTCTCCTGTGGGACACTTAATGGGTGAGAAGGACATCAGAGACATGGTAGAAGGTACAAATTGGAAAGATATGTAGAAGGTCATGTTCAAGATTAGCTGAAGGCTGTAGAGATGGAGGTTTGAGAGTGCAGAGAGGAAAGGTCTGGGTCTGTCAAGGGAAATAGTTTGTGGGAAACTGTGGCTGATGGTTAGTTCCAGGGTAAGTCCCAAGTACTGATGCCACTGCTTAGACATCTCTTGGGGGTCATCTTACCTGGAATAAACCACCATCTACCAATATAAAAAGGGAAAAAGAAAGGGGAAAAAAGGAATCAAAATCATCAACTAGTTCTGACATTATCTCTTGGCCATTCCTAAATAACAAAAAAGTGTTACAAAGACAGTGATTGGAAACTCAGAAATGCGGCCATGGCAGGTGACTTCGTAAAGGCTCTCAGGGAAAAGAAAATAGAATCAGTTACAAATCATTATTATCCATTTTCTAACAAAAATGTCCTGCTGCAGGGAGACTTGATAAATGAACTAAACATTTTCCTAGAATCCTATTTCCTAGCTTTCAGAAAGATTGTTTTTGTTTTAAGAAAACAAATCACTGGTTACAACTTTTGGTCTTTTAAAATTTATTTGGCTTAAAAATGGTCTCAAAAAAGGTAGGATTTTGAAGCACCTTACAACATGTTTTTGACCTCAAAATTGATTCAGACTCTGCAATCTTACTTTCAAGAAGTTCACTTTGGGGACTTCCCTGGTGGTTCAGTGGTTAGGCATCTGCCTACCAATGCAGGGGACATGGGTTCACTCCCTGGTTGGGGAAGATCCCCTGTGCTGTGGGGCAACTAAGCCTGTGCACCACAACTACAGAAGCCCAAACACCTAGAACCCATGCTCCACAAGAGAAGCCACTGCAATGAGAAGCCCACACACCCCAAACAATAGGAATCTATCTGCAAGAGGTAAAACTGTCAAATTCTTAGGAGAAAATGTAGGAGTATATCTTTGTGATCTTAGGCTAGGCAATGATTTCTTAGATATGACACCAAAAGCACAAGTAGCAAAAAGACAAATTGGACTTTATTAAAATTGAAAAATTGTAAATGATACCATCAAGAACGTGAAAAGACAAACTATAGAATGGGAGAAAATAAACTCAAGTCACATAAATCTGAAAAGAGACTTGAATCAAAAAACATATAAAGAAAACTAACAACTTAGTAGAACAGCAAAAAGTCCAATTTAAGAATGGACAATGGATCTAAATAAACATTTCCCCAAAGAAGATATGTAGTGCGTGAGGACATACAGGAATATGCAGCATCTTTAGCTATCAGGGAAATGCAAATCAAAACCTCAGTAAAGTATCACACCCCAGCTTCTATGATGGCTTTAACAAAAGACAGATAATAATAAGGGTTGGGGAGAATGTGGAGAAACTGAAACCCTCATACACTGCTGATGGGAATATAAAATAGTATAGATGCTTTGGAAAACATTTGGTAGTTCCTGAAAATGTTAAGCATAGAGTTACTCTATTTCTCAGCAATTCCACACCTAGACATATTTTCAAAAGAACTGAAAACTTATGTTCACACAAAGACTTGCACATAAACATTTATAGCAGCATTATTCATATAATCAAAGAATTATTCATATGATCAAAGAAAAGGAATAACCAAATGCCCATTAATTAATGGACGAATAATTAGTATTTTATATCCATGTTTTTGTTCAAGTTGCTCAGTTGTGTCTGACTTTTTGTGACCCATGGACTGCAGCATGCCAGGCTTCCCTGTCCTTCACTATCTCCAGAGTTTGCTCAAACTCATGTCCATTGAGTCGGTGATGCCATTCAACCATTTCATTCTCTCTCATCTCTTCCTGCCTTCAATCTCTCCCAGTATCAGGGTCTTTTCCAATGAGTTGGCTCTTTGCATCAGGTGGCCAAAATATTGGAGCTTCAGCATCAGTCCTTCCAATGAATATTCACGGTTGAATTCCTTTAGGATTGGCTCGTTTGATCTCCCTGCAGTCCAGAGACTCTCAAGAGTCTTCTCTAGCAGCACAGTTCAAAAGCATCAATTCTTTGGTGCTCAGCCTTCTGTTTGGTCCAACTCTCACATTTGTACATGACTACTGGTAAAACCATAGCTTTGACTATATGGGCCTTTGTTGGCAAAGTGATGTCTCTGCTTTTTAATAGGCTATCTAGGTTTGTCATATCTTTCTTTCCAAGGAGCAAGTGTCTTTTAATTTCATGGTTGCAGTCACCGTCCATTGTATATCCATACAATGGATTAGTATTCAGCTATACAAAGGAGTAAAATGCTTTTATATGCTATAACATGGATTTTATTTCTCTTTGTGATTGTTCAGTTGTTCTCAAGAATTTTTTTGTTGTATAGATATATTAATTCACATCTCTCTTTAAAGGAGAAACTGATGAAAACATTCAGATTTCTTCTTTGCCTTCCTAAAGAGATATCATTTCAGAGAAGAGAACATAAAAATTCTACCCCAGTTTTCTTAACTGTGCCTTAGATTGGATTAATTTATTAAATGCTGGACTTTTTTCTAAATTATTTAACTTTATCCCCCAATATAATTTGATTTCTCTGACTTATCTACCAAACTTTGTAATCAAAAGACAGTTATTTGCTGAAAAGAGAACAGAGGTGTTCTCCAAATTCTGTGTTATAGGAAAGGTAGTTTCTAGCATATTTTGTACATTTATTGTGGATAATAAGATATTATTTTGCACTGAAGTCACTCGAATTAGCCTTCTCTTTTTCATTCAATAATATTCATACACATTTAAAAGTTTCCTAACTTTGTCTATCTAGGTCAGCAGAATATTACCCAAGCTTGACATTGTCCATGCTGACATTTTACAGGAGTTGGGATAAGACAGATGGCAGCGAATTTTCATCTCTTTCTCTCATTCATGATGCCTGTATTGCAAGTGGCTGAAGTCATGCAAATTTAGACCTAGAAAGACCCTGAATGAATAGTCTTCTAACACTTTCCTTTCCCAACTGAGGAAGCTGAGGCCTAAAAACAGAAGAAATATGTGGTCTCCAGTAGGATAATCTGGGCATCTTATGTTCTTTGCATTCGACAAAGAGGAACCTTTTATTCATCTTACTTACCATTTTTTTCCCCATACCCTATGTGTCAGGCTCTGTTTTTACCCTATCTCATATAATCATTTCATCTTCAGGACTAGCATAAGGTTGCTACTCTTATTCCCTTACACAGATGAAGAAACCAGGACTCAGATTAACGTACTTGCCTGAGCTCGCATAACTAACAAGTGGTAGAACCAGGGTTTTGTACTGAGGTTTGTCTGACTTCAAAACGTATGCTTTCTGTTCTGCATGGATACTGTCACTGACTACTCTCTGTTACCCTGGGTATCTGATAGAATTGTGGAAGCACTCACTTGAAGGTGAGAAGGGCTTTATTCTTTTGAGTCTCCAGGGTTTCTTCCCAAGGCAAAGCTGCCTCTTGAGGCTCTATTTTGCCTCCTTCTTGGCTTATCTCATGGCGCAGCCTGCCTCCCTCTTCTCTGTGACTGTGCTCCCACTCTTGTTCTCCTCGGCCTCCTGCCTTTAACTTACTTGAGGAGGATGACTCAGTCCTTCTAGCTTCGCCACATCTTTGCCAAAACAAGTCCAGAGGCCCTCTTCTATTTCAGGGTTTTCTCTTACACCCTGCAGGTACAGGCTGGGGAACAAGGTAGCAGATGGAGGTACAAGCAACCAAGAGACAAGGTTCCAAAGTCTTTTGGTCTTTGTTCTTGCTCTGGGCTCCTGCTTCTCCTTAGTTATCTCTGAGAGCGTGAAGCCCATCTGACTGCTTTTTCCTTACACCTGCCCTTCCTCAAGTCTCAGAAGGGCTCCTCCTCCAGGACCCTCCCTCTGTGCAGTCTGAGGGCACAAATATGGACAAGAAGAATGATAGGTGTGTTTCCATGTCTGAGATCTCCCTCATTACTGAAGTGTCCCACATGTGATTGTGTCTCTGCCCTCTCCAGGAATGACCCTTTTTGGTAATTTCCTCTCAGAACCAACTAGGTCCGACTTGGACAGATGATCACATGTTGAGGGGGCCACAGAGATTGCTCCTATCTTGGGATGGGAAGGTGGCTGAGGTTCCATGGAGTTATTTATAGGCTAAGGTTTGTAATGCTGTGATAATGTATCTATACAAGGTACGTAAATATCTTGTATAATTCTCACAAGAACCTTTTGAGACATATTCTATTACTCTGTCCATTTTATAGATTGGGAAGCTGAGGTACAGAGAGATTAAAAGTGCTATGCCCTTGTGAGAGGGTGTTATTATGTTATTAGTGATGATGATAGTAACAACCACCATGCCACTCTCTCAAATGGAAAGAGAATGTAGAGGTTTTGGAGTCAGATAGGCATTTGAATCCCAGCTTCACCACTAATTCATGACCAAATTAAGCAACTTATTTCGCATTATTCAGCCTGTTTCTTCACCTGCACAGTTTGGAAAAATAACCCTTTAATTTTCATGGTATTTGTCAGGAGTAATATAAAGCAAAGTTAAAATGTATTGAGTGCTTATATGTGTCACACAAAGTACAAGCTAACCTCCTGGTATGTAAGTATCTTGTACAATTCTCACAACAACTTCTTGAGACATATTCTGGTACTCTGTTCATTTTCTAGTTTGAGAAATTGAGGTAAAGAGAGATTAATTAACTTGCCTAAGGAAATGGCAGCCCACTCCTGTATTCTTGCCTGGAGAATTCCATGAACAGAGGAAACTGACAGGTTCTAGTCCATGGGGTCACAAAGAGTCAGACACGACTGAGCAACTAACACTTTGACTTTCAAGATCACATAGTTAGTAAGAGGTGAAGTTGGGATGTAAACCTAAATAATTTTTCTCAAAAGCCTGTGATTTAAAAAAGAAAAAAGATCTATAAAGCAGTTGCCATATTGCCTGATACACATTAGTTTCTCAATTAGTACCTAAAACTTAATAGCAGATTGAAATTTCTAAAGAACTACACAGGTACAAAGTATTTATTTTTGTTATCCTTAAGATTTTGTCTCTTTCTCATCCTTGGTGAACAGTGCCTAGAAAGCTGTGTTTACAGGAAAAGGGAGTGAGGTTTGATATTTACCTGCTTACTATGATCAAGGTAGACAACCACATTTGACAATCTTGGCTCGAGTTGGTTTATTTTAGGATGCCTAAATTATTCACTTGGAATGTCTGTACTGATTACATTGACCACAGGAAAAAGTGCCAGCACAGCCTCCCACTTATGCTGGCTGTGGGTCAGGCTGGTCTCAGAGGAGAAGCAGCTTTCCTGAGGTGGGGTCTCCTCATGCAGATGTCAATGTGTGTTTTGGGGGAGAGAAGGAGGTTGTGTTATTGTCCCCAAGGTACGCGCTGTTCTGAAACCCCTGGAAGTCTCCTCAGGACAGAATTTGCCTTCATAGGACATATAACAGGGACTTCCCTTGTGGCTCAGTGGTAAAGAATCTGCCTGCCGATGCAGGGGACATAAGAGACACGGGTTTGATCCCTGTGTTGGGAAGATCCCCTAGAGGAGGAAATGGCAACCCACTCCTGTATTCTTGCCTAGAAAATCCTATAGACAGAGGAGCCTTGTGGGCTACAGTCCATGGGTCACAAAAGAGTCCAGCACGCTGGAGTGACTGAGCATGACATCAAACTAGACTCTCACCCAAGAGCAGAGCTTTTCCAGGACATCCCAGAAGTGACAATCCAGGCTCTACAGACATGCATTAAAGTCTGGGGAGCTTCCTACCTCCCAGAGCAGCTGTTCCCACCTGGGCCAGCACATGTTTTCTATTCTCCTTCTGTGGAGTCAGTCGTGGAGTTTTAAAGACACACAGTCATGGGGCCTAGGAGCCACACAGAGAAACTAGAACGGAAGAAAGAGCCAAGGGTTTTGTCTCGTTCTGTTTCATTTCTGGTCATGGTGCTATTGTCAGTGTTGGGGCAAGTGAGTGATGAGCTCAAACTAATTTTATATTAAGTACACTTGGGCTTCTGTGTGGAGGGTGGTAGAGAACCTTGTTAGGGAGTATGCTAACAAGTAAACAGCAGTGAAAAAAAAAAAAAGAATGAAAAAGAGTTGATAAATGCACAAACTATCTTGGAGCTAAAATTCCCAGAACCTGTGGTTAACTGAATATAATAGATGAGGGAAAAGAGGGTAATCAAGCTCTATGTATGGGTTCTGGCTTCTTTACGCTGGTGAGCAGTAGAGCCACCAAAATGGGGAAGAAGAGGATTCCGGGGAATGTTTACATTCAACCAGGACATTCAGTACCCAGAAATGTTTGGCACACTCACTAAGAGGTTCAGTCACGACAGGAAGAACTTCCAAGCAGCAGTTGGTATTGAAAGACAGGTGAGTGATAACTTATTGCTTCACCTCCCCTCTGTTCATCACCACTCTCTAGGGCCCACAAGCACACTCCAGTCTCTAGGAGAAGAGATGGTGAGGCTCAGAAGTGGCGCTTTGCAGGTTTAGGCTGAGACTGACCTTGTATTCCAAGAAAAGCACTGTAGCCAACTCTGACTCCATCAGTGTGTAACGATCTGGGACTCAACTCCTGGAGTATAGTCTAGCCTAAGACAGATCCCACTGTAGGAAAGACTAAGGCTGCTTCTGTACCCTGCATTGTCAGGAATGGGCGAGGAACTGAACACGGCTGGTCTTCCAGGTGCAGGCAGCCGTGCCTGCAGTGTCAGAGTGGAGACTGAGTCAGGCGGGGGCTACCAACTTTTGCCTCTTTCCACACTCCCACTTGGTGGCGTCATCCTAACTTCTCCACTTACTCGGTGTGCTTTGGCAGAACTGCAGCTCCTCAACTTTACCTTGTGGGAAAAGACAAGGCCTGCGACACTGGTGGAAGGGAGTAGAGCCAAATACAGCTTCCTCTGTGTTGCCTTGTCAGAATCCCGATTTCCTAAACCTGTGCTTTTGGGGGTCCCTGAAACACTTACAGCCTGTGGCCAAAAGCATTATTTGCAGTTTCCCCAGGATAATTGCTTTCTTTGCTGTCATGCGCCCTCTCTGGAAATTGCTGTGTATCCAGCTTGTCCATTTGTTTGTTCTCTAAATTCTTCAACTCGATCTGTATTGAGCCCCTATCATATATCAGCCGCTACTCTATATACTCTATGCAGAGGGAGCAGTTGTGAGCACAGTAGACATGGTCTCTGCCCTGCTAAAGTCTAAAGTTTAGCTGCATGGTAGACAGCCAGAGTGGACGATGATGCTGGAGGGATCCATACGGGTTTTTCTGGAAGTAGAGAGAAGGTTAAAATGGATACAGAATGTGCATCCATCAAAAGTCTAATGTAAGCCAGGTGCTCTCATAAATGATTCACATGTATTATTCCACTTAAATTCCCAATAGCTCCATGAGGTAATATTAGCCTATGTTAAAAATAGGAAATGAGCATCAGAGAAATATTAACTACTTAATATTACACTGCTCCTGAGCACAGGTGTAACTCAGGCTTGTCTGACGCTCATCCCTATGCTGCTTCCACCGTGTCATACTGCTCTCCTCCAAGTCATCTGGGAAACTCCAAGTTATATGCTCCAGGCTTGACTGGAACTACTGTGACTCTAAACTATGGTTATGCAACCTGAGGTTCAAGGATAGGTTTTAAGGGGTGCTCAAATTCCACAACACTAGATGCCAAATGTGGTAAATGTATGTGCATTTTTCTGGGAGAGGACTTGTAATTTCTCCCAGATTTCAAAAGGTGGCTATGACTTTGTATATGTCAAGAAACACTCCCCACCTCATTCTAAGTTCCTTCCTCTTCCTCTTATGTCAGCCTGCAGGTGACTGTTTGTCACTGAAGGGACAGTGTACTATATCTGAAATACCTTGGAACCGCCGTATAGGAGTTCTTGACACCAGCCCCAGTCACGCTGCTGACTTGCATTGGGCCTTTTTGCAGATCTCTTCTTCACACCGAGGCTTGCCTGTCAGGACTCTGTGAGCCACGTGTGGTCTTGAGGACCGTATCTCCCAGCTGGACTGCAAGGCATGTTGCAGGCACTGGGCAGTTGGCAGGCTCCAAGTGGCAGAGGGCAGAGTGACAGGCGCTGAGACCAATGGTGGCAGCTGGGAAGGCAGATCCCTGCTGTCAGGGCTCACTGAGAGGCCTGCTTGCCCAGTCCCTATGGAACATGAATAATTCTCTCAGATCCTGGATCCTTAGGTGGACAGCCTTTGAGGTCACCTCCTCCAACCTTGCACCCAAAAGGAGCCAGGAGATAGGCCCCTTGGTGCTGAGCCTGTCACCTGTGTCTTTAACGTGAATATGGCCCCAGCTGGGATGTGCTTTCTCCCTCTTGCAATGTCAAAGTGCCTGAGCTCTCAAGTGACTGAGTCAGTACTAAATATTTAATGCACGAAGTCAGCCTTCCCAGGGCCTTTGATCTGAAACTTCTTAAAAACATCTTAAAAGCCTTTCAGAAACTGGTTAGTATTTCATTACAGTCACTTAAAATAGATTTATTTTATCAAAACATCCTGTCAGAAACCCTGAAGGCGGGCTGACTTGCCCCCAGCGATTCTGACAGGACTGCCTCCCCACAGTAGGCACCCAGTGTCTCCGGACGGCCCCGCCCGCACCCCGAGGGGCGCAGCTGTCCCCAGCATCCCCAAGGGCCCCAGAGCTGTGAGCAGAGCAGGCGGCAGGGCTTGTCAGGGGCTCGCGAGGCTGCATCAGTAATGCCCCCGTGAAGGGCATGAACGTTTACTGAGAGTTTGCCGCAAGTCAGGCCCTTACCTGGGCTTTTTAACACATTGAATCTTTGGGAATCTTCACAACAGTCCTGTGAGGTGTGTGGTGGTCTTTCTATTTCTCAATTGGGAAACTGAGGCTCAGGGGCTTGTTCAAGGTCATAGAACAAAATAAACATGGCAACCCAGATCTAGCACAAAAGCCTATGTTTTTCTTCCTCTCCCCACACCCCTACACTGCTGAGATTGGTCCTTTTACTGAAAACTCTCAGTTGTTTATTTGTTTAAAGAAAAAATAAAGAAATATTTAATAAAATTATGTAATACATGCATTATATGCACATGTATTGTATTACATATAATACATGCTAATATAGAAAAGGATAAGGAAGAAAGTAGAAATCACTTGAAATCCTACCGTCTAGATAATTATTCATAATTATCTCTTGAATGATGATTATATTTACTTATTGATATCTTGCCACATTCCAATAGTTCCTTTATTAGTCACATAGTACAGCTTTCCCAATGTCCTACTATTCCCCTACCTTTAGATAGGGGAGAAATGAGAGAAGTGTGTCATGTCCCTCTCTTCCACTTCCAACCTGAGGGATGACATCAATTCCCAGAAAACCCCATCACAGTGAAGAGCTAAAGTAGTCCCAGAATGGAGCAAAGGATTCTGTTCTGTTCTAGTCGCTGGCTAATCTGATGACCTAAGGGAAGCTTTGCTGTGCCGGCTTAGTCACTTAACCTGACTCTTTGCGACCCTATGAACTGTAGCCCACCAAGCTCCTCTGTCCACAGAAATTCTCCAGACAAGAATACTAGAGTGGATTAACATGCCCTGCTCCAGAGGATCTTCCCAACCCAGGGATCGAAACCAGGTCTCCCACAGGAGGATTCTTTACAATCTGAGCTACCAGGGAAGCCATGAATACTGGAGTGGGTACCCCGTCTCTTCTCCAGGGGGATCTTCCTGACCCAGGAATCAAACCAGGGTCTCCCTCACTGCAGGCAGATTCTTTACCAGCTGAGTTACCAGGGAAGCCCCTAAGTGAAGTTACTTTGGTAAAAATAGTAATTCCTGCATTCCTAGACTCCCACAGCTGGAGTTAAGATCAATAAAACAATGAAATGAAAATTTTTGTAAACTGTAAAGTATTATACAGATGAAGGAAAATATTAGAAACAAAGCCTGTGAGGAGTAAGGTGGCTCCACACCACGAGTAGAGTGATTGTCTGTATCTCACTGAGTGTGGCCTGTCAACTCAACATAACTATTAGTACTATTCTCTTACACTCAAAAGAGTCCCTGACTCAGATGATAAGTTTGATGTCCAGTTGACATATTGGTCAATATTGATCATCTCTGATTAGGTAGCTCCAAAAGAGAGGATGATAGAGAAATTAGGATTCTATAGGATGGGGCTATATGTGTGCCACCGAAGCAGCTAGAGCTTTAGAAGGCTTTGATGAGTGGGCATTTTGTTAGCGGATAACATGTAAGACATGTAGTCTTACAAGTAGTCCATGGGGTCACGAAGAGTCGGACATGACTGAGCGACTTCACTTTCACTTTTCACTTTCATGCATTGGAGAAGGAAATGGCAGCCCACTCCAGAGTTCTTGCCTGGAGAATCCCAGGGATGGCGGAGCCTGGTGGGCTGCCATCTATGGGGTCACACAGAATCAGACACGACTGAAGCGACTTAACAGCAGTAGCAGCAGCAACATGTAGGAATGAAAAATATGAGGAGGCTATGCCGTATGGGAAGAGCACATGAGAGAGAAGGTATATATACTGTGTCTCTCTGTGAGAGTCTGGCCTGCCTGCCATGCTCCAGTGGAGGGCAGGTCTGGACATCACAGTTGGAGGCATCCAGTACTGAAAGGAAATGTGAAGCTGTGTCCCAGGATACCAGCCATCCGTCATAGATTATCATGACAACCTTTTTACTTGTCTCTCTGCTTCCAACCTCTCTCTTCTCTCCAATTTATTTTCCATATGCCCTAGGGGGATCTTTTAAAACCCAAATCTGGTCTTCAATTTTCCATTCAATTCTCAATTCTCCATTTTTCTTGGTGGATAAAAAACTAAACTCTTTTACAGATTATGCAAAGTCCTTCATAATCTTGCCCCTGCCAGTACACTCAGCTTCAATTTTCTTAATCTTGACCCCTGACTTTATGATCCGGCAATAATAATGGTTTACTTTTATTGAACATTTACAATCTTCTGGGCATTGTTCCAATTATTTTTACATATACTAACTCTTTTAATCCTAACAACTCTATGAGGCAGATATTATTAGCAGCCCCAACATTTCACATATGGATAAATTGAGGCACAAGAGGCAAAGATGCTAAATGTCAAGTCTAAGGTTGAAAGTCAAAGAAGTTTTGGTTCCAAAATCTGTGTCCTTAGCCATAGTATTATGTTGCTTCTTGTCTAAAGCATTTATTTTGTACTTCATGTTATTTCTTCTGCCTGTAATGCCTTCTACCACCACTCTGCTCAGAAAACTGCTAACCTAGGGTTCAGGGAGCCATTTTCAGCTAGTCACTAGAAAGAGAGCATCCTTATTTGGCAGGATTCCTATTCCATTAAAAAAAAATGTATCCAGTCCCATTCAGCCCTGGACTGGACACATGAGGAAAGGGAGGAAGGATGGGATGCCACAGAGTAGGGAAGACCCTTACTCAAGCAACTTTTATTGCATTAGACACAAGAATTTCAACACTTTTAATATTGTCCAAATATGTGAGCCCAAGAATAAGAAAAATATAATGTAAAAGGAGACAACATGGGGAGTTGACAAGGTATTCAGAAATGGCTTGCTAGAGAGCGTAGGGCATGTTAGATCTAAAATGGTAATAGAATAATTAATTTTTAAGTTATAAGGGTTATATGGGCATTATATACTAGGAGATATCCACTTCCAAGCTGGAAAACTGAGTCTCAGAAAGAGAAGAAGCTCACCCAGGGGTCCAGTGGCAGGTCCAAGCGTCCTCACTCCCAGCTTTAGTGCTCATTGCTGCCTCCCAATGTAAGCAGTTAGGATATCTCTGAGTAGCTGGAAGGAGCAAGAACTTCCCAGAGGGGTTGGAGCTGGGGAGTGACTCCCATGGGGAGCAAATGGGGATGCAGAAGAGGTAGGGACAGGTGCAGTACATAGTATGGATGGGGAGACCTAGAAAGCATCTTCTTCTGTGGGAGAGACAGACCCTGAAACCTTAAACTGGAGGTTTGCCTGGATGCTGTGAAGCCTCCTCCCTTTCAACTTTGTAAAATAAATGGTTCCTCAAAGCATGTCTGTTCTGCCACTATTTTCTGGATCATCAAGACTCTCACTGCCCTTTAGAAATGCTTCTGCCTCTGCTACAGCCAGCTTCTCATTATAATTCCTGGACATTGCTCAGCGTTGCTAAGTGCACTGTGATGAAACCATGATAAGTAAAGAAGAGACTGAGCTTGCTGAAATCACTTTCTGTGGATGTTTCCTGGACACCCCTAAGATGCCACAGCAAGTCACATTGCTACATGCATGTCATCTCCAAATATTTATCTATCTGTTTTCTGTATTGTCATACTTTCTCTAACTCAGCCAAAGGAGCTCTTAGATCCTTCACTCTGGGAATTACATTGGAACTGGGGATAGATGCTTAAACTGAAAGAGCAAAATAGTGGAATTTGGGGCTCACGTAAGAAATAGTTCCTGCCTATGGATAGCATGGCACTTCCTCAATGGCACTAGCAACCACACAAAAAAAGTTTTGAGTATAGGCCTTTGGGAATAAATCTGTTTTCTAAAGCTAAGCGCTCAGATTGTCCTGTAAGAGTAAATTGGACCCCCCATCTTTTTCTTCTGAATAAGAATGAGAACTACATGCTGTTGTATTAAGTACCTAGCCCAGTGCTTGGTATATCGGAGACTCTTAGCAGATATTTATTTTTTCACTCGTAACACTCCATCACGACCTTCTCATAATTCTGTCTTTTGGTCTGCATCTCCCCCTTTCTTCTCTCTCCCTGTCTCTGAGTTTCTGTGTCTTGATCTGGGTTCAAGTCCTGGCTCTGTCCATGCCCAGTTCTATCTCTCCAAATATTCCCGTAGCAGTTCATTTGGACTGCAACGTAAAAAGCAGTGCTCATCAAAATAAATAAATAAATAAAAAAGCAGTGCTCATCAAACATCTTACTCCAAACCGTTTCCAGGCTTATTTCTCTCTGTTCTCACCATCTCCATCTATCCCAAATGGCTTACTGTGCTCAAAGGACAATGTAAACTTCACATGTCTAATTATGGGCCTTTGTATAAGTGGTCCATTTGCCTTTTTCTCAGGTCAGCCACTCTAACAATTCCTACTCCTGCTTAATGATCTACATCAAATGTCCCCATCCCTTGAGGTGTTCACTGCCTGCTAGAGCACAGTTAGCTAGACCTCTTCCTCTTTGCTTCCCTCAGTGCTCTGTGCTTCCCTCTAATCTAGCATTTTATGCCCCATTCTCATCCTTGCTCACTCTCTTCTATTAAATTATGAACTAATTGTGGGCAAAGGCTGGATCTAATTCATCATTGTATCCCCAGTGCCCAACTGATGGCCTGGCATAGGTGAGCTATTTCCTGTAAGTTTTTGGGATGACATATTAGGGACTATAACCCATTCATTGAGCGTGTACTCTGGGCCAGCTTTAGAAGAGAGAGTTTTTATGTATCATATCATTTCATTCAGTCCACTCAGTCTTTCTTCAGTGGATTGTCCCTCTTGTATGTCTGTCATACCTGCAGTGCCACGGGAAACCCTCGGTCAGTATTTTGTCTGTAGATCATCTGTTTTCTGTCTCTATTAATGGGAATGTGTATGTCCAACACTAGGGGTCTCCTGCTGGTTGGATTTGTTCAGCTCATGTTGAGAGTGGAGAAAACCCCAAGCACTGGACAATAAGAGTTCTGACAAGAAATCTATTATTTCATATGGAGATTCCCACATAAGGGTGTGGGTGTCATGTTGAGTGAGGGGGGCATATATTGAATGGATATCCAGCCCCTGAGGCACTGTGGAAATGAGATACTGGTCTCTTGAGTTGGAGCAAATTAACACACATTTTAAATGATAGCAAAAGGGACTCATTAGACTGTTCAGAGATAGAATTTCATGAAACTTGGTGAAAAGCCAGAGTTCCAGGGAGAAGCTAGAGAGATCAGTGTCTGCCCACATCTGACTTCAATGACTTTGTGGGGATCCAGGTCATAAATCTTATTTGGGCTGTATTACTAATGGGACTGATGGGTGGATATTGCACAAAGACTGGATTGACTCCCAGTGAGTGATTATTTCAACAGAATTCAACAGTACTAGGCACTAGATATGAGTCTGGCTCTCAGAGGAAGAAGAAATAGTTGACACCAGTTGTCTTTACCTTCAAAGAAAGCCTTCAGTTTAGTGTGGGAGGCAGGACTCACACATGAGTAACTATTGTATGTTGAAAGATGAGAACGGCCGTGCTGTGACAGAGTCATTGGTTTGGTGCTGTTGGAGGTCAGCGTGGGGAAGACAATAACTCCTACTGGGCAAAATGTTTGTTTGCAGACAAAACTACATAAAAAGCTCCTAGTGCAGTACTAAATACATAGTAGGTAGTCAACAAATGTGAATTTTTTCCTTTCTCTTCCCATATTAAATCTTCAACTTTGTTTTTAATGCTTCATTAATGTAATCCATTATCTGTGTTTTTATTCCCCCTCTTCTCTGCTGTAGGACAAAGAATGTGCTTTTGTGATAAGGAAATAAGCAGAAAGTGGCCTAGCTTCAGTCCATGCTAGGTCTAGGCCAAGACTGAATGGAGGAGGCAGGTCTTAATCCAACCAAGGCTTTGTTTACCTGGTCTATGCACAAACTCAACAAAGCATCTCCATGCGTTTATGCATAAACATTACAGGAGCCTATTTTTATTTCTAAAATTCGCTTCCTGACTAGAGTGGGAGTTAAACTTTATATTTCCTTCAATGTTCAATACCAAATGGCTTATGGGAGCCCTGGCAGAGTGATTTCAAATAAGCATTTTAATGTAGAATAAAGGTCAACGTGCTGGAATTTGAAACCATTAATCCTTTTGCTCTTAAGGAAGACTGTACTTTAACAGAATAAATAACAGATTAAATAATAAGAGTTCTTGAAATTCCAACTAGAAAAATTACACATTACTTTGTTGAGAATTGAAACCAGTGAGACCTTAATGTTCTCTCTCTCACGCTTCTATTTTAGGTTGCCAAGATTTAGAAGGTAAAGAGAAATTGTTATTTTAATTTTCTATCATTTTGAAGGTAGATAGAATGTTTTGAGTCACTGAAGGTTAAGGGATCAATTAAATTGGAAAATAAGCCCTTGGTTTTATGGGCGGAACAAGTGCATCACCATAGCCTGGAGAACAGAAACTCCATGCTAATTATTTCAAGTTTCAGTAACTGAAGCCCCAGAAAGGGACAGAGAAAGTGATCAAAGTAGGTCAACAAACTCTGCCCAAGGTAATTACCCCAGGTAGTCAAGGCCTAGTTCAAGTACTCCCTCCCCTAAGAAGGCTCTCGTCACTTCTGAGTCAGTGTTTTTGACTCCCGCCCTGGCACTTGCATAGAATGCTATTTGCACATCTATTTTTCCTGCTGTTTCCCTGATTGTTACCATGTCTATCTTTGCCTTGCTCAGTTATACACAAGATGTGAGTTCCTTGTTAGTGAAAAGAAATACATTGATTATACTCTAGCTACAGTCAAGACATTACACTCAGCACCTGAAACACAGTGTTTGAGTGTTTGATGTAATCTTTACCACAACCCTATAGGGTAGAGATGAGTATCTCACTTTATAGATGGAGAAACAGAGAATTAAGGAGGCCAGACAACTCTCCCCAGGGAGGATAGTGGTAGAGTCAAACTTCCAGTTGGAGTTTGTGGAGGCCATACTGTGGGGATTCTGGTATACCGTGTACCAGAGGTTTGAATTTATCCTGAGGGCAGTGGGGTATCACTGATGATTTAAGCAAGAGAGTGATATGGTCAAACTTAACTTTAAGAACTCTCTGGCAGAAGAGAGCAGTATGGGAAGACGAATGAGGAGACTATTACAGTAATTTTGGCTAGAGATGAGGGAATTACCACAAAAGTGAGGGCTGAGTTATTAAAAATGATATCCAGGAGTTAGAACTGGGAGGGCTTGGTCACCAGTGGGTTGTAGAAAGAGGGTTGGAGTCAAGGAGAAGTGGTCTCTGGTTTGGGAGCCTGGTTAGATTGTGATGCCACCATGACAGGAAGCATAACTCAACACAAAGGTGGTCACTGAGAGGACCTTCCTATCTAATGTTCTCTCTGAAAGCTTAAATTCTAAACTGGACTGACTGTAACATATCCTTTAAAAATATTGCTTTCTCTTTTAAACTTAATGTACATCTGCTTTCTTCAAGGAGGCTTCAGTAGCCTATGAGTCCCAGTTTATATACAACATTAGATCAGATAGAACATTGGAGTCTTCTTGCCCAGTCCCTGATGGTTTATAGTTGCATTCAAATGTTCCCATTTTAATGGTGAGAATACTAAACAGCAAGTTAGAGGGCCTGTCCAGCTTCTTTCATGGAATCTGACTTGTAATAATGTACAAATAATTACTTTTCAATTGAGGGTTTCAAGTTGATATTCGCCACTTTGAAATGTCATGATTTGGTGAGTAGTTGTAACTTGTGGAGAAGGCAATGGCACCCCACTCCAGTACTCTTGCCTGGGAAATCCCATGGATGGAGAAGCCTGGTAAGCTACAGTCCATGGGGTCGCTAAGAGTTGGACACGACTGAGCGACTTCACTTTCACTCTTACTTCTATGCACTGGAGAAGGAAATGGCAACCCACTCCAGTATTCTTGCCTGGAGAATCCCAGGAACGGGAGCTTGGTGGGCTGCTATCTATGGGGTCGCACAGAGTCGGACACGACTGAAGTGACTTAGCAGCAGCAGCAGTTGTAACTTGATTAGTGTTGATACTTTGATTCCTCCTTGGCTCTCCAGGAGTTGACAGGAAAGGGGAGAAGAATACAGAAATGGACTCAGGCCAGTGAAGCCTCCTTGAAGAAAGAAGTTATACATTATGCTTGAAAGAGAAGGCAATATTTTTAAGGAATATATTGTACTTAGTCCAATTAAGAATCTAAACTTATCAGTCAACTGGCTTGTTCTAGATGATGCATTTGGTAAATGACAGAGCCCAGGATTCAACACTGAGCTTTTGTCACTCAGCCTTGTGTTCCTTTTTCCTCACTGTACTTGCCTTCTAGTACTCCTAAATTTTCTGCATTTCACACCAGCTTGAAAAGCTAATCATGCTTCCAAGCCTCAAAACTGTTTTCTGTACTTTGTGGTATTTACTGTAATTATGTCACACAAGGCCTCAAATAGGCAAAATTGAACTAGGCACATATAACCAAAATGTTCAATAACCTCCCAAAATGTGCATTGGTTATAAGTATCTGAGACATTGTAGAGCTAGAAGAGTCTTTAAAGCCATCTCCAAATTTCCTTTACCAAGGGAACAGCTGTTTCAAATAGTTTAAATAAATGACTGGCATTGCAACACTTTTCCACCATGTATCAAGGCCAGCATCTAAATGCAGGACTCTTTCTTAGTCAAAGCAACCAAAAAACTTGCAGATAAAGATCAGCTACCTCATCTTACATAATCAAAAATTTTGTCTTAGTAATATATTCATGAACTCAGTCAAAAGCCATTTACTGAGTTTCCACAGTATGCTGGGGTCTGAAGTTACAACAATGGGTAAGGAAGATGGTATCTCTGGATTCCTATAGCTCTCAGTCTAGCAGGAAGATGGCATAGCATACTTAATCACAATGGAGTGCCATGGGCTACAGCAAACTGTATGCAGAGGGAGGTCTATACCCTGGTCAGGGAGGTCTCCCGAGGAACTGATGCTCCAACATAGCATGGGGTTTACAAAACATGGACTCTGGAGCCAGAGTCCCTAGGTTGGAATCCTCACCCTGTCAGTTACTAGCTGTGTTGACCCTCGTCAAGTTGCATAACTTCTCTGGGTCTTGGTATCCCCATCTGTAAAAGAGGAATAATAATAGTACCTACCTTGTAGAGCTCTGATGAAGAAAAATCACTTAATATTCATAAATACCTTAGCACTTGGCAGCTGTGGCATGTGCTCAGTCCCTGAGTTGTGTCCCACTCTTTGCCACCCCATCAGTGTAGCCCATCAGCTTCCTCTGTCCATGGGATTTCCCAGGCAAAAATACGGGAGTGAGTTGCCATTTCCTCCTCAAGGAGATCTTTCTGACCCAGGGATCGAACCCGTCTCCTGCATCTCCTGCATTGGCACGAAGATTCTTTACCACTGAGCTCCTAGGGAAGCCCCAACTGCAGTATAAGGGATTTTAAAATAAAATTGGAAAGAAGCTGAGGTCCAAACTATGAAAAGTTAACTAGAGAAACAGAAAGGCAGAAAAATGTTCCTGACAGAGAATACTATGTGTGGACTGGGGAAAGAGTCTATTTCTCAGAACTGAAGGAATACAACCATGGCTCAGGTAGAATGGACCCTGCTGATGCTGAAAAGAGGCACAGAGGGTCCAGATCCAGGGGCTTGAGGGTCTTGTAGATCAAATTAGGGTTTATCCAAAAACTGTGGAGGTTCAAGGAGAGATTTAAAGTGCAGAGAATCTTGATCATATTTGGGTTTTAGATATTCTTTCAGGCTGCTTTTGTGGGATATAGATTCATTAGGTGTAGTGGGGGCTTCAGAAACCTAGTGAAAGAGCGGGGACATGAGTCAGGGCCAAAGAGAAAAGAGGACCCGGGCTTCCTGCCTTCCAGGTGGGGGCTTTTTCCATACTGCACAGCATTTTGTAATGTGCTTTGATGGAGGCCCATCATGCCAAATGGATTCTCTTCATTTCTGGACGTTTTCAGTGCTTACCCTTTGAGCTGCATCCCCTTCATTAAGTGAATGTCCTGTTCCCCTGACCAAGAATGTAATTACCGAAGGAGAGATCAGATTAAAATTGAGTTTCCGTAATGGGCCATTTGTTTGGAAGGGAGCCTGAAGGTATTTCTGAGGACTTTAATCAAAGGGGGGAAAAAGCCAATAGAACTTCTGTGACGATGATGATTATTAGGGCAATTGAACTCCAGGCACAGCTGGCTTCTACATCGGTGAGTCATCGCTTGCTTTTCTGAGGCCCTTAATTGAATGAGATTTGTTTTCCTCTATAGTCTAGACTGTCAGGGATGGAAGGGACCTTAAAGGTCATCTAGTACAACTCCACAACAAAGCTTGAGCCCCGATTGCAGTGTTTTCATCAGCAGTCCCTGCTCACACACCTGAACTGACAGGGAACTCATTACCTATCCATGATAGAGCACCTATGAAAGGAAGCTACTTTTATGGAAATAAACTGCATCTCTGAGTCCCCTGTGTCTGCCCCGGTTCTGCTTCTGGAATATGTGGGCTTTGTCTGCTCCTCAGCTTCAGAAGAACCATGGGAAGATCTTGAGACAGTTGTTGTCTCTCCCGAGGCTCCCCTTCTGCAACTGGCTTCTCCAGTGTGTGACCTTATGTGATAGTAATAATAAGGACAGGATGCTGCAACAAAGAAACCCAACCTCACAGTGACTTAAAGAACAATTAAGTTTATTCTTATTCTCAGATTGGTTATAAATTGCACAGTGTAGGTGGGCAGCCAGCTCCACTCCCCACAGTTAATCAGGAACCCGTGTTCCTACCAATGCCCTGATCCACCTTCACCTAGACCTCTGTTATTATCTGCACAAATTCAGGTCCCTTCACATTTTAACTGGTGGAAAGTGCAGAAAGAGGATAAAGAAAGCTTACTGCCTCAAGGCTTAGGCCTGAAGAGACACATACTACTTTTATTTGCATTTCACATGGCTAGACTTGACTGCAATGGAAATATCCATAAGAAATGTGTTCTAACCTCAGGCCTAAGAAGAGGAGCAGATATTCAGGGGGACTTCTTCCAGTCCCCACAATAGGAATGAAGGGCCACTGTGAGGTCAGGTAGGCAGGTTGCATCTTGGATGGGCCCAAAGATGTTGCGTTTCATTCCATTTATATTGCCAGTTTCATTCTCTTTAGTTCTTCCTATTGCCTATTCCCCAAAGTTGACTGTAGTGGAAAGCACAGAGCATTTGAATGCAGACATCCCAGCTCCCATTTTTACTAACTGGGCTCTTGAACCAGTCATTTAACTTGTCTAAGTTTCTGCTTCTTCATTTATGAAACTGGGAGAAAAATGCCTGTCCCAGGAGCTCATAAGTAGGTACAAAGAGACAGTAATGAAACTGTACTTTTAAAAATGCAGATCAACATGAAATAATTTGACTCCTATTTTCAAACGATTGGCTTTAACCTTTCTCTGACTACCCACTAAAGGGTTTTTTCTTTCTTTGGATCATCCAAAACTGTTGATTATCGACTGCCATTTCAAACAGAAATCTACTGTGAAGGGCTCTTAAGACAGAGTCTTTTGCTTTACAGCCATTTGCAATCTATTTAAGGAAGCTAATAGAAGAGTTTTATGGTGACCAATATTAGTAGGTGTAGCAACAGTGATGGCAATATTCATCACTGGTGGCAATATCCATTTATCAAGCAGTTACTGTGTGCCAGGCTCTGTGCCAAGTACTTTTTGTATAGCATCTGATTGATTTCTATAATATTCTGTGAAGTAGGCATTTCATCCCCATTTTATGGATGAGAAACCTCAAGCTCAGAGAATGTAAGTACCCTGGTTAGGATCTTACAACTGGTAAAACGCAGACCCCGGATTTTTGTTTAAGACTAATAACTCTTTTTCTTAAGAAAAAGAACTCCTCAGTTCGTGGGACCATGTCATGTGCAGTTTTGTTTTGTTATTGGCTCACTTAGAAAACATTTACAGAGTACATGTATGCTGGGCACTATTCTAAACTCTGGGAAGATGGTGTCAAATAGGGCATCTTACCTGCTGACTTCATTTCATTCTTAATAAAGAAAACAGAAGCAATACGATGAGAACTACCTAAAAATTTACCAACTTACTTGCGTGTGTATCCTCATACTGTCTTTCCTTCTATTAGAATGGAAACACACTCTTGCTCCTATAAAGCAAACCTCTTGTATTCTAGATCCTATCTGGTCCCTACTGGTATCCCCTTTTCATCTATGACAAAGTCATCACTTTCTGGATTTTCCTATAGCCAAACAAATAAGCCATAATATCCCCTCTCTTTAGTTAGAAATAGACATACAGGGAGAAGGAGAGAGAGATCCTTCCCTGACCCTATATTTCCCTCTGCTGCAATCTGTTTCTCTGCACCACTGTATAAATAAACTTCTCCAATGTACAGTTGGCCCTCTTCATCTGCATGCATGTACTGCATCCATGGAATCAACCAACTTTGGATCAAAAATACTCAAAAAATGTTCCAGAAAGTTCCAAAAAGCAAAATTTGAATTTTTCATGCACCAGTAACTATTTACATAATATTTACATGCAATTTACATAGTAGTAGGTATTGTATGTTATCTAGAGAAGGGCTTCCTGGGTGGTACTAGTGACAAAGAAGCCACCTGTCAGTGCAGGCAATGTTAAGAGACGCGGGTTGGATCCCTGAGTTAGGAAGATCCCCTGGATTAGGAAATGGCAACCCACTCCAGTTATCTAAAGATAATTTAAAGTACGTTGGAGGATGTGTATCAGAGAAGGCAATGGCAACCCACTCCAGTACTCTTGCCTGGAAAATCCCATGGAGGGAGGAGCCTGGTAGGCTGCATTCCATGGGGTCGCTAAGAGTCAGACACAACTGAGCAACTTCACTTTCACTTTTCACTTTCATGCATTGGAGAAGGAAATGGCAACCCACTCCAGTACTCTTTCCTGGAGAATCCCAGGGACGGGAGCCTGGTGGGCTGCCGTCTATGGGGTCGCACAGAGTCGGACACAACTGAAGTGACTTAGCAGCAGCAGCAGCAGCAGGATGTGCATACGTTCAGTTCAGTTCAGTCGCTCAGTCGTGTCCGAATCTTTGCGACCCCATGAATCGAAACATGCCAGGCCTTCCTGTCCATCACAAACTCCCGGAGTTTACTCAAACTCGTGCCCATCAAGTCGGTGATGCCATCCAGCCATCTCATCCTCTGTCTTCCCCTTCTCCTCCTGCCCCCAATCCCTCCCAGCATCAGGGTCTTTTCCAATGAGTCAATTCTTCGCATGAGGTGGCCAAAGTATTGGAGTTTCAGCTTCAGCATCAGTCCTTCCAATGAACACCCAGGACTTATCTCCTTCAGGATGGACTGGTTGGATCTCCTTGCTGTCCAAGGGACTCTCAAGAGTCTTCTCCAACACCACAGTTCAAAAGCATCAATTTTCAGTGCTCAGCTTTCTTCACAGTCCAACTTTCACACCCATACATGACCACTGGAAAAACCATAGCCTTGACCAGACGGACCTTTGTTGGCACAGTAATGTCTCTGCTTTTTAATATTCTATCTAGGTTGGTCATAACTTCCCTTCCAAAGAGTAAGCGTCTTTTAATTTCATGGCTGCAGTCACCATCTGCAGTGATTTTGGAGCCCAAAAAAATAAAGTCTGACATTGTTTCCACTGTCTCCCCACCTATTTCCCATGAAGTGATGGGACCAGATGCCATGATCTTAGTTTTCTGAATGTTGAGCTTTAAGCCAACTTTTTCACTCTCCTCTTTCACTTTCATCAAGAGGCTTTTTAGTTCCTCTTCACTTTCTGCCATAAGGGTGGTGTCGTCTGCATATCTGAGGTTATTGATATTTCTCCTGGCAATCTTGATTCCAGCTTGTGCTTCTTCCAGCCCAGCGTTTCTCATGATGTACTCTGCATATAAGTTAAATAAGCAGGGTGACAATATACAGCCTTGACATACTCCTTTTCCTATTTGGAATCAGTCTGTTGTTCCATGTCCAGTTCTAACTGTTGCTTCCTGACCTGCATACAGGTTTCTCAAGAGGCAGGTCAGGTGGTCTGGTATTCCCATCTCTTTCAGAATTTTCCACAGTTTATTGTGATCCACACAGTCAAAGGCTTTGGTAGTCAATAAAGCAGAAATAGATGTTTTTCTGGAACTCTCTTGCTTTTTCGATGATCCAGCAGATATTGGCAATTTGATCTCTTGTTCCTCTGCCTTTTCTAAATCCAGCTTGAACATCTGGAAGTTCATGGTTCACATATTGCTGAAGCCTGGCTTGGAGAATTTTGAGCATTACTTTACTAGCATGTGAGATGAGTACAATTGTGCGGTAGTTTAAGCATTCTTTGGGATTGCCTTTCTTAGGGATTGAAATGAAAACTGAACTTTTCCAGTCCTGTGGCCACTACTGAGTTTTCCAAATGTGCTGGCATATTGAGTGCAGCACTTTCACAGCATCATCTTTCAGGATTTGAAATAGCTCAACTGGAATTCCATCACATCCACTAGCTTTGTTGTGAAGGTGGCCCCACACGGCATGACTTAGTTTCGTTCAGTTAGACGAAACTGTGGTCCTGTGATCAAGTTGGCTAGTTTTCTGTGACTATGGTTTTAGTGTGTGTGCGTAGGTTACTATACCATTTTATATAAGGGACTTGAGCTTCTGTGGACTTTGATATCTGCAAGTGGTATGGGGGCGTGTCCTGGAACTCGTTCCTCACAGGTATTGAGGAATGACTACATTCACCTTTTCATTACTTTCATTCACCCTTTCATCACCCTGCATACTCCCTCATGATGCATCCTTCTTCTCAGTCCATTCATGTTGAGCTTTCATCTCCATTGTTCTTCTGAAACAGCTTTTATCAAGATCATCCTAGACTAGGATCCTGCCAGTTCTAATGGTTATTTCTCTGTGTGCATGTTCTGAGACCACCCAGTGGCATTTCACACAATTAACTCATTACATCTTAAAATTGTTTCTTCTCGAAGATTTCAAGATGTCACACTCCTTTGGTTGTCTTCTTCCTTCTCTTCTTTAGTGGCCTTTCTGTCAGAATCTTTTCATGGCTCCTTCCCTACCATACTTTAAATGTTGAAGTACTCTGGCAACTCTGCCTTCTCCTTTTCTCTTTGTTTTCCTTCCCTAGCTATACTCATTCTCCACACAATCCAATTCATTCCCATAGCTTTAAATGCCAACTTACACTTATGAGTTTCATAACTACATTTTCAGTACTAAATTCTCCTAAACTCTAGTTTAGTGTAATTGAACTGCCTACAAATAATCTATATCCTGATATCTAGTAGATATGTCAAAATGAATACACTCAAGACAGAAACTCAAGTCTTCTCTATCACAGGAGATGGCCCTGGGTAAAAACCTTTTCTCTTCCCTTCACATCCCATATCCAGTCTATTAGGAGTCTTGCTAGCTGTATTTTTAATATATATCCCAATCCAATCACTTTCCTTTGTTTCCTCTGCCATAACCCTAGCCCAAGTCACTATTACATCTTGCTTGGACTACTGAAATAGCCATTGACTGATCTCCCTGTTTCTTGCCCTCTAGCATTCATTCTCCACACAGCAGGGAGAGCATATCACTTCTTGCTTAAAACCTTTCAGTGGTTTCCGTTCTAACTAGAATAAAAGTTGTTGTACAGCAGAAACTAACATAACATTGTAAAGCAATTATTCTCCAATTGAAATTTTTAAAAAAAATCTGAAGTCCCTGCCATGGTCAGTAAGGCCCCATGGGTTCTGACCTCTGGTTAGTTCTCTCACTTCATCTCCTCCACTCAGCCACTAAAATCTAGCTTCTGTGACCTTCTTACACAGACATGGCAAGTTCATTCCTCTCTCCAAGACATGACACCGTTCCCATAGAGAAATTCATCATTCAGTTCTTGTCTGACTTCTCTGTCCATGGAATTCTCCAGGCAGGAATATTGGAGTGGGTAGCCATTGACTTCTCCATGGGATCTTCCCGACCCAGGGATTGAACTCGCATTTCCCACATCACAGGCAGATTCTTTACTGTCTGAGCCACCAGGGGTGCCCATTCAGGCCTTAGTTCAGGTCAGCTCCACAGAGAGTATTTTCCTGATCATTCTAGTGAAAATACACCACCCAGCTACTGTCACATGATATCATTTAATTTTCTTCATGGTATGTATAAGTAGCTGAAATTAATTTAATTTTTGTTTACTCATTTAAGACTGTTATCTCCTGCTGGAATGTAAATTCTCTGGGAGCAGGGTCTTTGTCTATAGTTATATCCCCAGCACCGAGCACTTAGTAAATGCTTAATAAATATCTGTAGACTGACCAATTGAATCTCTGCTCTCAAGGCCTTCAGTGTAGAGCTGTTGTTTTTCAGGCGCTAAGTTGTGTCCGACTCTGAGACCCCATGGACTACAATACTCCAGGTTCCCCTGTCCTTCATTATCTACTGGAATTTGTTCACATTCATATCCACTGAGTCCATGGTGCTATCCAACCATCTCATCCTCTGTTGTCCCCTTCTTCTCCTGCCTTCAATCTTTCCCTGCATCAGGGTCCTTTCAAATGAGTCAGTGTCAGTTCTTCACATCAGGTGGCCAAATTATTGGTGTTTCAGCATCAGTCCTTCCAATGAATATTCAGGGTTGATTTCCTTTAGGATTGACTGGTTGATCTCCTTGTAGTCCAAGGGACTCTCAAGAGTGTTCAGCATCACATTCGAAAGCATCAATTGAGAGTGATTGAAATGTGACTAATGATCACAATATGATTTGTGCTGTGGCAGATGGAAGCCTAGGAGTTGTGGGAGGCCAAAAGAAACACTGAACAAAGTTGGGGCATCAAATGAGGTGAAACTGGAACTAAAGTTTGAAGGATAAGCTTATTTTAACCAGGTGAGGAGTGGAAGAAGAGCACATATGGACGCACAGTGGGCAGGTATGGTGCATGGCTCATCAGGGATGGAGGCATGGAGCGGGAAGAGTTGCACAATAACCAGTTTGGGAAGAACCTAATGACAGGCTCATGACTGAAATATAAGTTCAAACGGTAAGCCAGGGAAGCAGCCAAGTGAACAAACCCCATGACTGCATGACTGCCTTTTGTGCCTCAAATTGATATTTGAAAATTTGTGTTTTTCTAAAACTTTTTGTATGAAGATAGTCCCTTAGTTGCATTTTCCCCCCTTGATCATTCTATAGAACATGGATTACATAGATGTTGAAATTACATATATGTACCTGACCTAATTTTGCACATGAAATCTACCCTGTGCTACAGAACTAATCTGCTGAGGGCTTCTGTAGTAAGTATATAATTGCCTAATATCTTAATGAATACATATAAATTCTATGCTATGAGTAAATTTTATTTGTGAGCTCATAAAAGGTGTTTTATCATCATAAATAAATTACAAATCCTAGTGTTCCTAGTGGCTATAACTTGAGTATTGGATTTGGAGAAGACATGAAGTTTCTTGAGGCAGTAATATTATTCTGGATACTTACTACATGACCAAATGTAGGTCTGCAAAAATATCTGTACGGATAAGGTATTTGCATCTCATATACCATGGGCAATTTTAAATGGAGATAATGCCTCCAAGCAACATGAAGATACAGTGTTAGTCACTCAATTGTGTCCAACTCTTTGCAACCCATGGACTTCAGCACACAAGGCCTCTGTCCATGGAATTCTCCAGGCGAGAACACGGCACTGAGTAGCCATTCCCTTCTCTAGGGCATCTTCTTGACCCAAGGATCGAACCCAGATCTCCTGCACTGCAGACGGATTCTTTATCATCTGAGACACCAGGGAAGCCCATTAAGATATACGGTCATAGCAAATACTTATAATGCTATAACAGATACATACCAAAGTGCAACAAGCATGGTGCAGGAAGGGAATAGTTCTGCCTTAGAATATCCAAGAAGTTTTTGAAGAAAAAGCTGCATTTGAACTAGGCTTTGAAGGATGAGTAGCAATTTTCCAGACAGCAAAAGAAGAAAATGTCATTTTAGGCAGTGGGAATGACACAGCAAAGGTAAAGGAGTGAACATACAAGGGATGTTCCAGGAACTCTGAGTGAAAATACACTGAGGCTGGAAGACAGGTGGGGAAGAGGCAGATATGAGAGTGGAAAGTTTTCTTAGGATCAAGACCGAAGAGCATCAAAGGGCATGCATGTATATTTAAATTTTACCCTTTAGGCATCATTGAAATCCAAAGGATTTACAGAATCTGTGTTTAGAGATAGTGAAGCATATCAGGAGGCCGGGACCCTGTCCTGGCAGAACCTCTGCCTCTGAGTTACTGTTCTCTGGGCCTTCACACCCTCATCTGTCAGAGAGGGTTGGGCCAGGTGATCCCTAAAAGGCCCCGTCCACAGCTGTGAAATTTCTTAGGCTAAGTAAGTGGCCCATCTTTTTGGTCAGGGGAGTAAATGGAGTTAGTCTATCAACACACTGAAAGGCAGAATCGCCTCTCTCAGCTAAATTTCCCCTGGGGCACTCATTTCTATGCCAACCTCTCAAGCCAGTGGAGCCAGCAGTAATGAGATATTGATGCTAGCAGGCCTGCTCCACTTCACCTGCCCAGTCCTAGACCTGGGAGTGTCTCAGTAAAGAGTTATGATGGCGTCGTAAATTAAACTCCCCTCTCTGTTATCTCACGTGTTATCCAGATGCTACCGATTGTTTAACATGGCTGGGAAAAGGTAGTGCAGTGTCATTTGTCCCAGCCACAGACTCTTAGTGTTGACCAACAGCTTGGTGGCATTGGTGGAACATATGCCCTTAAAGGAGATTACTTAAAGCAGTCTTCTCTCTGGGTTAGCGGAGACTTGTTTTGTCTTCCATGTTTTCATTTGTTATCAGCTTTATCCTGTGGTCTCTGAAATATTTTCTTTCAAAAGTGAGAAACTTCAGACTCTCCTCACTCTGTTCACCTAGGCATTTAATCAACATATATACATAAAGTGGGACTTCCCAGATGGTCTAGTGGTAAAGAGCCCACCTGCAAATGCAGGAGACATAAGAGATGTGGGTTCTATCCCTGGGCCAGGAAGATCCCTGGAGGAGGGCACGGCAACCCACTCCTGTATTCTTGCCTGGAGAATTCCCATGGACAGAAGAACTGGCAGACTATAGTCCATAGGATCGCAGATCAAACATGACTGAGACAACTGAACATGGACTCATACATAAAGTGTCTTCCATGTGTCAGGCATTCTGTTAGATAATGAGGATAAGAAAGAAGTCAGTCACATGGTGTATCCTCAAGGAGCCCCCACTTTGGTGAAGGGGGCAGAAACATACATAGATAGTTAGGCATCACTTGCTATTAATACTACAGTGGAGAAGATATTTATCCACTAAACTATGTGAAATGAGTGAGAAAATTCCCTGTCCTCAAGTAGCTCATAGACTAATATTTAAAGTGGTGGAAATGGGTTCTATTTTAAATGTTTACATACAGCATTCAGAGAATATACAAAGTAAGAGGGTGTGTCAGAAAAGTCTTTAAGGAGAAGGTGATACCTCTCTTTAAGGAGAAGGTGAGTTAAATTTTGAAAAATACATGGGCTTTTTACCAGGCTGTCTTAATGACATGGTGGGGAGACAGCATGCAGAAAGGGAAACTAAGAACATTCCAGACAGAGTGATTAGCAGGCAAAAAACCCAGACATATGAAATAGTCTGGTGTGGCTAGGAACCGTACTAGGATCCCTGAGTATTACTGCATTTTTATCTTTTACAGTGATTATATTTTATCCTGTAAACTTGCTAAACTCATTTAGCAGTTCTTGTAGCTTTTCTGAATATTCCCTCAGGTTTTTCACTTATACAATACTTACTTTGTGGCCCAGAATATCATGGTAAATATTCTGTGTATACTTAAGAAAATAAATATTCTGCTATTGTTGAGTGGAGTATTTAATAAATGTCAATTAGGTCAAGTTGGTTGACAGTGCTGTTCAAGTCTTCTATATCATTCCCGATTTTCTATGTATTCTATCAATTATTGAGAGGGGAGTATTTTAATCTATGACTATAATTGTGGATTTGTTTAATTCTATCAGTTTTAGCTTCATGCACTTTTGAAGCTCTGGTGTTAGATTAATAAAAAAGTGTTGTTATGTCCTCTTAATGAATTGACCCTGTTATCATTATGAAATTCCCTGATGATATTCTTTGCTCTGAAGTCTATGTGTCTGATGTTAATATAGTCACTCCAGCTTTTATTTCTTTATTAGTGTCAAATGGTTCCACCCTTTTACTTTTAATCTATTTGTGTCTTTATGTTTGAAATGCATTTCTTATAGGTCACATGTATCTGGATCTTGCTTTATTATCCAACCTGGCAGTCTCTGCTTACTGCTTGTATTTAACGTGATTACTGATATGGTAACTTTAAATCTATCGTGTTGCTCTTTGTTTTCTATTTGTCCCATCTATTCTTTGTTCCTTTTTTTTCTCTTCCACCACCTTCTTTTGAAGTATTTTGAAGTTTATACACACACACACACACATACACATATATACGGTTAGCCAAAAGATTGAGTTTTTCATAAGATGGTGTGGAAAAACCTGAACAAACTTTTTGGGAAACTCAGTAATTCTAGTTTCTTTATTATCCCTTTTGTTGACTTTTGTCTACTGTTATTTTTGTGGTTGATTTTGGAATTATAGTATACGTCTTTAACTATTTCAGACTACCTTCAAATAATATTATACTACTTCATATGTATTATCAGAAACTTAAAATAGTATATTTCTGTTTCTCTCCCACAGTCTCTGTGCTATTGTTGATGTTCATTACACTTTTTTACATGTCTTATAAATCCCACACTATATTATAACTTGTTTAGACAGTGAATTATCTTTTAAAATTATTTAAATAATAAGAAATAACCTTAAATATTTATCCATATAACTACCATTTCTGATGCTCTTAATTTTTTCATGGCACATCCAAATTTCCATAGGATATCATTTCCTTTTACCTGAATGACTTCTTTTAACATTTCTTGGACTGTGAGTCTGCTAGTAATTATTTTAGCTTATTATGTCTGAACAAAAAAAAAACAACCTCAATTTTGCCTTAGTCTTAAAAGACATTTTTGGTAGAAAAAAATTCTAGCTTGAAAGTTTTCTTTTTGTACTTCAAAATGGTTGATGCATCGTCTTCTCACTGAAACTGGTTCCAAGGAGAAAACTGTTTTCACTTTTACCTTTGTTTCTCTATACACCAGGTGTTATTTTTTTTTTCCTCTCTTTTCAAGATTTTTTTTCTTTATCACTACCTTTGGACAGTTTTATTATGAGTGCCTTGGTGTAGTTTTTTTTTTTTTTTAATATTTTTTTAACCTGGGGGTTCACTGAATCTCTTTGATTCACCAGGTTTATAGTTTTAATCAAATTTAATAAAATTTTCACTCATTATTCTTTAGATTTTTTTTTCTGCCCATATTAGGATTATTAAAAATTTCCCACAGCTCACTGATGCTTTGTTAATCATGGATGGGGGAGTCTTTTTCCTCTGTGTTTCTTTTTGGATAGGTTTTATTGCTGTTTTCAGATTCACCAATCTTTTCATCTCCAGTGTCTAATGTGTCCTTGGTTCCACCTAATGCATTTTTTCATCTTAAATAATGTAGGTTTTATCTATAAAATTTCAATTGGGTTCTTTTTAAAAAATTTTTTTTATCTCTTCTTAACTTCTGGAACACATAGAATATAGTTATAAAAACTTTTTAAGTGTCTTTTTCTGCTAATGCTCACATTTCTATCAGTTCTAGACCCACTTTGATATGACTTTTTTCCTCACCATAGAGTATATTTTTCTACTTTTTTGCATGCCTTCTATTTTTAAATTAGATGGAAAACCTTTATTAAGTAGCAGAATTTTACCCTGTTGGGTTATGGACATCTGTATATTTCTATAAATGTTCTTAAACTTTCTCCTGGGATGCAGTTTAAGTTACATGAATACAGTTTGGTCCTTTTGGGTCTTGCTTTTGAATTCAGTAGGTAGGACCAGAGCATTGTCTAGTCTAGGGTTAATTATTCCACACTACTGAGACATGTCCCTCTGAGTATTCTATGCAAATGCCCTGTGAATTATGAAATTCTCCAGTTTAACTAGTGAATAGGCCCTGTTCATAGCCCCTTGCAAGTATCAGGCACTGTGCACTGTTCCCACTAATCCTCTCAGATGTTTTTGTTTTTCTTTTTTCTCCCCAGTCTTAATTTTCTTACATTTATCTGCAGATCAGTACTCTGCTGAATACTCAAGGGGAACCCTTGACGGATCTCCAGAGAATTTTCTCCCTTCAGCTCTTCCCTCTCCAGTTTTGTGGCCTGCAAACCTAGCCACTTTAGTCTTTCAAGACATTTAGCTTTGTCTCCTCAACTCAGATAGTTTTCCAGAGTTTTCTTGGGTTTCATTCCTTGTTCCAGGTCCTAGAAGTTCTCAAAGTGTAAGCTGAGAACTTATATATAGCTCACCACATTATTTTCTATCTTGTAGCAATAACTGTTCTTCATTGCCTGGTGTCCAGTGTTTCAACAAACTTATTTTTCACATATTTTGTTTGATTTTTCAGTTGTTCCAGGTGGAGGGTAAATTCATTCCCTATTAATCTATTTCAGCCAGAATTGGAAGTCCTCCCAAATTCTTTACTACAGCACTGCAAGCCCCTCCAAGCTGTAGACTCTAGTTACCTCTTTATCCTCAACTTCCCAACTCTCTCATGTGCAGTCCACAATGCAGCACTGTCAGTACCATATTTGGGGCACATTTCTATGTTCCTCTGCCCATAAGGCCTTCCCCATGTCCTACCTCCTTCTTCTGAGTAACTCCTACTCATTGTTCTAGACACAGTTCAGTCATTAAAAACCCCCTCCTTGTTTTACCCTCCACCCCTAGGGTAGGCTATGAGCTTAGCCTTTCTCTATAAGAATTGTTTCTGCATGTCTCAAACTGTGTTTCATGAAGTACAGATAAATATTATAAGATGCTGCTGCTGCTGCTAACTCACATCAGTCGTGTTCGACACTGTACAACCCCATAAACCTCCATAGACGGCAGCCCACCAGGCTCCTCTGTCCCTGGGATTCTCCAGGCAAGAACACTGGAGTGGGTTGCCATTTCCTTCTCCAGTGCATGCATGCATGCTAAGTCGCTTCAGTCGTGTCCGACTCTGTGTGACCCCATGGACAGCAGCCCACCAGGCTCCTCTGTCCATGGGATTCTCTAGGCAAGAATACTGGAGTGGGCTGCCATTTCATTTTACTATTATAAGATGGTAGGGACCTATTTGGAAAATGTTAGACTAAACACTATTATACAGGTTTTTTTTGTTTATTGTTTTTTTACTTTAAGTCATTTTGGTACCTAACATGTGTTATGAGTCTCCAAGAGGAGAGATGATAGGCAGATGAGAAACATGAGATTCAAAGAGAATTTATTTTTTTAAATAAGAAAAACATACTAGTTTTTCTGGTACACTGGAATGTGCCAGAGAACTTTCCTAATCTGACTTTGGGCAGATTACTTTTACACTCTAAACTTTGGTTTCTACGTCTTAAAAATGGTGGTAGAAGCTAGACTTCATGAGGTTACACTTGATCTTCAACCTCCTAATCCTCTAACCTTCCATGATTGCACCAACTTTCCCTGAGCTCTTTCTTTGGTGAATTCCTACAGCCTCCCAAAATGCTTTGTCAGTTGTCATTATATTTTTTATTTCTCCTAAATGATCTAGTAAACAGTTTTGCCTCAGCCCTGAGAATATCTACTTCTCTTCTGATGTGTCTTGAATATAACAGAATCCTAATGAATAAATCTTTAGTCCTTCCTTGCTTTGTCCTCTGGTTCTATAACTAGTCCTAAATCAGGACCCTGGGGATCTTTCTAGATTGCTCCTCTCCCTCATTACCTATTTATATGGATAACAAGCTTGATTCTGATTGCTTTTACTCCCTAGATATCACTTCAATCAATCACCTTATTCTATGCCCCTAAAAAATAGGCATTATTATTATTCCTCTTATCATAATTGAAATAATAAATGAAAACTGGGGCATCAGAAATTATTTGCCTGGAGATTCACAGCTACTAACTGGCTGAACTTTGACCAAAATCTAAGTTCTAATATACTTGCTTTCTCAGTTAACATTTGCTTACTGATTTATGAATAAATGAATTAATTAATGTATGAAATTAACTGTATTTCCTAAATTTCCACTATGTCTGTATTTGACAGAAACTTAGGATAAGTTTTCTGTGTAATTTCACTTCGTTGAATTGCACAATAGTCTTGTTTAACGCTGAAAAATGAGCAAGGTCCAGATGTCCCCTGTGGGATGCCTGAACTGTCAGTGAGCTCTTATCAGTATCTCTGGGTATGCTGAGAAGCTCCCCTAGAACCTGCTTGTCCTTGTTTCCCTGTGAATATCTATAAACCTGGAAGCAGCTGTCAAGTAAGAACCTAACAGAACAGACCGTGCTCAACCTCTTCTCCTCAGCCCTTTAGGAGGCTGCTATTTGCACCATTTTTTATACATAATTGGGACAATTTATCTAGATGACAACATAAGTAGAATTTTAGTTTTTTTTTTTTTTAACATATTGGAATGTATTGGGCTTCCATGTGAATAAGAAGAAAAATAGCTAAAAATTGTTATTACACTGAAAGCAATTTCAGTCTCGGAAATGTCATTATTGATGAGTAACTATTCCAAAATAACATCTACACAACAGATCACACTTATATTTTTAAAAAAAGAAAATCAAATTCATCTTTTTACTCTGTTACTCCTCTGGAAAGCCACATTCTGATCCCTTAGCCAGGCACCACAGCCCTGCCATCTAGTCCCTATCCATCTCTCTGGTCTTATGCCCTACTGCTTCTCCCCTTAAATTTTACCTTTCAGTCACAGTGAACTGCTTCTCAGGTCCTGAACATACCTATCTATTAATACCTTCTCAGCATGTCATCTCCTGTAACTGGATGGTCCTTTACCATCATACTTTCCACCTAGTGAACCCTTTGCCATCCTTCAAGACCTTGTTCTGGTGTTGACTCTTCTCAAAGCAACATGAATAAGTTTATCCAAGCTTTTTCTCCTTGAATACTCATTGCATTGAGACCAATATGAAGGCACAACCAGGGGTCATGTTTCATCTCTGCCCTTAGATAATATTTCCAATATTCAGAACTGCCTAAATGTAAAACTGGCTGCCCACAAAAGCAGTGAGTACCCATCACTCTATGCATTCAAGTAGAATGCTAGTATAATTTGGGGTCTCAGATATTATACCAGGCTCAAACAGAGTGGATAGTGGAAGCAGATGAGAAACTAAATACCCTTTAGTATTTTTAAAAATACTAAATATTTTTAAAATACATATTTTTAAAAATATGTTTTACTTTACAGTTCTAAGATTCTGTGTTTCCTTAAACTTATGAGTCTATGATTATATGAGTCTATTGGATTAACTGTCAATCCCCTAGATTAGGTTTGCTAGCAATATAAGTATCTGTTGTATAACAGCATCTTTAGACCCTATTGGGAATTTTTCTATACTGAGCGTCAAGGTAGTTTACAAAGTGATTTCTGAGGGGGCCATCTATTCAGGGGCCTTTACTAAATGCTCTTACAGCTCTCTCTATGGCTATATTTTTAGCTCCTGTAGCCATTTAAGTTGAACATAATTAGAGGAAAACAATAGCTAAAGCAAAAAAGCACTATCTCAGCATTTTGCAAGGAATGGATGTGGCTAGGGAGAAGCAGCTGCCCACTGCTACACTTATATTTAGATTCTACCTGGGGACTGCTCTGACAGACAGAGGTGGGTTCAGCCTCGTTGAAGAAATGGAAAAAAGAATAGACAGAATATTTTTATCGCCTTCGTAACTAATGATCTATAATAGTACAGTTATGATATATTTTCAGAGATAACTCTATTGTGTACAAAATTTATTGATTAGAACTTCATTGTTTACAAAACTGGGAAATACCATAAACAACCTTTGTCATTGCCATTCAAATGTTTATGACCAAGTGAATAATAATAGTAGTAGTTCTAGATTCAAGGTTGTCTTCTGATCTAGTGTTCTTCCTTTACATTTTGCATCCCTATCTGTAACAGATTTTATAGACTTTATCCTCTTTGTCAAATTAAATGCACACTTGACCACCTAAGAGCCTCCAAAGATCAAAACACTTCAATGGCTTCTTATAATTCTTAGGATAAAAATTTGGGTTTGTTTTCTTGCTTCCCCTTTGTCCTTGTCCAAATCTATCATTTTCATAGACTGTATATCTTAGCATATATCACTGTTGAATTATTCAGTCTTTTGATTGATGTCTGTCTCCTCAATGCCTCACACTGCCTGCCACTTCAGGCAACATGGGTTCAATTCCTGGGTCAGGAAGATCCCCTGAAGTAGGAAATGGCAACCCACGCCAGTATTCTTACCTGGGCAATTCCATGGACAGCAGAACCTGGGGAGTCCATGGGGTTGCAAAGAATCAGATATGACTGAGCACACACACACAAAAACACACACATTTTCTCTTAAAGAGACTATATGCTTTTGAGGGCAAAGAACATGTCTGGTTTTGCTCCTTCTATATTCTCATTCATTAACACAGTCCCCTGAAACACCGTAGACACACAGTGCAGATTTGTTGAAATAATGAATAAAATAGACTACTGAATTACGTTTTAGAATATTCAATGCCACAAGATTTAAAAATCACAGTTTTAGGATACAGGTCAGTGATATGAGGAAAGTAAAAATACTACTTTATAGGTAAGTATATCTGTGATCATATATGTATTCACATAGAATGAATTATAGGCCCAGTTGGAATATAGACTTTGGGTTTGAGAAGTATCAGGACATATGATAGCTAACATGGGGAAGTAGGAGCCACTGATGCTTTCCAGCTTTTGCCACACACGCTTGAATTCCTTTGATGGTTACTAAATAGACCGTACAGAAAGATCTCTATTTGTCATGGGCACACGTTTGTTGTCAACTCTATTTTACTGCTAGGTGTTCATCATTATCTTGGGCATGCAGGTCTCTTTGGTACTCTACTCTTCATCCTCAAAACAAAGACAAATTGGCCAAAAACATTATAGATATTAATTAAGGCAACTTAGCCAATGCCTTTTGGAGTGACTTTTGGTATCTTGCTTAACTCTTCTGTGAACAAGGGCACGTTTCTATGTGACTAGGTCATTTAAGTTCATTTAGGAAAGAAAAAGGGCTTCCCTGGTGGTTCAGGAGTAAAGAATCCACCTGCCAATGCAGATGTGGGTTTGATCCCTGGGTTGGGAAGATCCCATGGAGAAGGAAATGGCACCCCACTCCAGTATTCTTGCCTGGAAAATTCTGTGGGAAAAGGAGCCATCCATGGGCTCACACAGAGTCAGACACAATTGAGCAACAAAGAACAACAATCAGGAAAGCAAAAACTAAGTATTTCAAGAAAAGAGTTTAGTATATGGAAATTTTTACCAGGTGGGGAGGGCTTAAAGAGCAAAAAGAACACTGAAATAACCTGAAGATAATAACTGCAAGGAGCTGCTATCACTGCTGGATTAAGGGGATGAAAGGGATGAGTTGGAATTATCAGGACCTAAGAGTTTAGAGAGGGACTCAATGGCACTGAATTCACTTTTTGAGGAGGGGGCATTGCTTTTCTGTGGCTGGTACAGATGGGAAGGTCTAGAGAGGTTGGTTCTAGGAGTGTCAGAAAACACAGGAAACTAGAGCCAACAAACACAAAACACAGAATCAGTTTCTTCTCTCCTCTTCTTGCCTTCCAATTCCCCTTTAATTATTGACATAACCTAATAAGAAAGCAGATAGGAAAGAAATCTGAGAAATGTAGTTTGCCATATCACAGAGCAGAGTATTGCAAGGTGGATCGAGAACTAAAAGACAATAGATAAAAAGCACTGACTTAAGTCTATTCCTCTGGTTCTTCTCATCTATGCATACCCCTCTACACATATTTGAATTTCATGTAACAAAATATGTCAACTTTGTATTTTCACCTGAGAAGATGCAGCTAATTTTTATACACATAAAAGTGTTATTACTACTCAAAAGGGGAAGATGCAAAGTCCCAATGATCACTGCATCCATTTCTAGGCTAGGTCATGTTATCTGTTTCAGTCATTGTCCCACTTAAATAACATGCAGTCTAAAAGCTAACTTTAAAGGCCAACCATGAACTTTCTATAAAGTTTTAGGTGAAAAGGAGGAGAGAGGAAGAGAGAAATTTTTACACACACATACCTGATAAGCAGGGAAGAAGAGACGTATATTTGCTAGAGTACTCATTTCTGTAGTTGGTCAAAGGGTGTAGTGACAGTTATAACTTCCATTTTTTCATTATACATTCCATCTCCTCTTTGCCCTTAGCAAATTTCTTAACTTTTTGGTGTTCTTTACCTGATGGAGTGACTTAAAACTTTATTTCTGAAGGATATGCATCATCAGTGAATATTAATTTGGTCATGCTTTTTCATTAACTTTTATTATCAGACACAGAATTACCAAAAGGCATTCCTAGAGAATCCTCTGGGTTTCAGAATTATTTTCTTTTTGCTCCCATTCTGTTGTAGGAACCCAAATTCCATTTAGTAATTGGGATCATTCACTCCAACCAATAAAGCCACATGATTCTTTGCCTTTTTGTTTAGTGGTATAAGGAAACCTAAATACCAAGTGGTAGCCTCAGCATCCACCTCATTGGAACTATTATCATGTTCATTTAGGAAATAAGGCCTCCTAGACCAGCAGAGAAAGTTGTGGGATGAAAAACAATATTTCTGTGAGTAGGTTGTTTGGCGGAATATGACAGGAGCCAATCTCACTTACACCCCCTTGACTCTCAGATGCACGTATTCTGTCTGTGTGAGAAACATCACCATATGTTAGTCACTGGTTCAAAGCATACATGATATTTGTAAGAGAAAACCCCAAGCTTTCAGTTTCCCAACTGGAACTGGAACTGAGTCTTTGTTAGACCATTCCATAAATCTATAAGTCAACTGCTTCTGAGAAACAAGGTATGTATTAAAACCAGTAAATATTGAAAAAGCAAGAGAGTTCAAGAAAAACATCTACTTGTGCTTCATTGACTATGCCAAAGCCTTTGACTGTGTGGATCACAACAAACTGTGGAAAATTCTTCAAGAGATGGGAATACCAGACCACATTACCTGCCTCCTGAGAAATCTATATGCAGGTCAGGAAGCAACAGTTAGAACTGGACATGGAACACTAGACTTGTTTCAAATCGGGAAAGGAGTACATCAAGGCTGTATGTTGTCACCCTGCTTATTTAACTTCTAGTAGAGTACATCATGTGAAATGCTGGGCTGAATGAAGCAGAAACTGGAATCAAGATTGCCAGGAGAAATACCAATAACATCAGATACACAGATGACACCACCCTTATGGCAGAAAATGAAGAAGAACCAAAGAGTCTCTTGATGAAAGCAAAAGAGGAGTGTGAAAAAGTTGGTTTAAAATTCAACATTAAGAAAACAAAGATTTGGCATCTGGCCCCATCATTTCATGGCAAATAGAGGGAGAAACAATGGAAACAGCAAGATACTTTATTTTGGGGGGCTTCAAATCACTGCAGATGGTGACTGCAGCCATAAAATTAAAAGACACTTGCTCCTTGGAAGAAAAGCTATGACTAACCTAGACAGCATATTAAAAAGCAGAGACATTACTGTGCCAACAAAGGTCTGTCTAGTCAAAGCTATGGTTGTTCTACTAGTCATGTACGGATGTGAGAGTTGGACTATAAAGAAAGCTGAACACAGAAGAATTGATGCTTTTGAACTGTGGTGTTGGAGAAGATTCTCGAGAGTCCCTGGGACTACAAGGAGATTCAACCAATCAATCCTAAAGGAAATCAGTCCTGAATATTCATTGGAAGGACTGATGCTGAAGTTGAAGCTCCAATACTTTGGCCACCTGATGTGAAGAACTGACTCATTGGAAAAGACCCTGATGCTGGGAAGGATTGAAGGCAAGAGGAGAAGGAGATGACAGAGGATGAAATGGTAGGATGGCATCACTGACTTGATGGACATGAGTTTGAGCAAGCTCCAGGAGTTGGTGATGGACAGGGAAGCCTGATGTGCTGCAGTCCATGGGGTCGCAAAGAGTTGGACACGACTGAGTGACTGAACTGAAAAATGTATGAGATCACCACTGACATATATTTGCAGCATCAGAATTAGTGCTGAGTGGGATACCGTACAGTAAATAAGGAATGCTGCAAATCCATGGATCAATGGTACTGGTAGAAGCACTGAGTATAGATAAGGCAAATTCAAATCCATAATAAATGTGCATTCTAGCGAGCATGAATCGATGCCCCCTTTGTCTGGAAGGGCTCTACTGTAACCAACTTATCATCAGGTGACTAACTGGGAGTGACTGGTTGAAAAAATAGTGTTGGTCTGTCTACTGGCAGATTAAATCCTCAAGAAACATCCATGTAGTAAAGCCTTGTATAGCCTCTGTCCCTGCTGTCATGGTCTCTTTGTATATCAACATGTTGAATAAGGCCTTGGATTAGGAGATTGACATTCAAAGAACATATTATCTTAACCTGATTATTGAAAATCTACTCTGCAGCAGGTGCTCTTTGGTGAGCACTCACATAGAACATAAAAGGTTCACAGTCTTTCCAAGCTTATGACTTGGTGGGTCAGGTTAGGTTCCCAATTAGCAGCCAAGGTCATGTGATCACTTGCTGTCCCAAGATCCTATTTTTAGTTTTTACTGGGGCTTACTACACAGTTAGGAGTTGTTTCTCAGGAGAGAAATAGTTATCTGCCAAAGAAGGTATGATTTTGCTCTTAATTCTAGGGATCTTCTCTGTGGTTATCCTGCTGGCGCTTGCCATAGGCTTCCTATAGCATCCCTATTCACCATAATCATTTTGGATCTTCTGGGTCATAAGGTCCAAATGCAGAACAGCCTTCACCGCAACCTGGACTTACTGCAAAGCCTTTTCTTGCTGTGAGCTCCACTCAAAACTGGCAGCATTGTAGGCTACTCAGTGAGTGAACGGATCAGAACCACATAGTCAAATATAGTATACATTATCTCCAAAATCTAGAGAGACCCACTGATCATTGTGCTTCTTTTTTGGAGGAAAATAGTGCAACTTGCAGAAATTTATTTTTCACTTTGGAGGGCTATTCTCAGATGGTACAGACCCCTAGATACCTTGAAACTTCCCCTGAAATGGTAGGCTCTTGGATTTTTATAAGATTTCTCTCTCACCTTCTGTTACACATGTCTTCTAAAGCATCTGTGGTATTTGCAACTTCCTTCTCATACTACTGTAGTTATTTATATAGTGTACAGTGGGATGATCTCTTGATGTCAAGATGATCAAGATCTCTGCAGACTGGATTATGATAAACAGCAGGAGAATTAAAATAGTCTTGCAAAAGATAGGAAAGGTATACTATTGCCTCTGTCAGGTGAAAATGAGCTGCTTCTGGTGGACCTTGAAAACTAACAAAGAGAAAGCCCTTTGCCAAATCAATAGCTTATACAAGGTGCTAGGAATAGTATTGATATTAGCCAGCAAATACATCACATCTGAAACAGCAGCTGCAATTGGAGTCCCCACCTATTTAAATTTATACTGTTTTATAGTTATCCTCCAAGATTCATTTACTTACTCCATAGACTAAATATGTATCTTAAGTGGAAGAAATGATAAGTATGTCCACAGACTCAATTTTGTTTTGGTTCATAAATCTTTCATCTACCATTCTTTTTAAAAACTAAAATTTATGGGGATCTATTCAGTTTTGATGATTGATGAAATATAGGATGTGGCATTTCCCATAACTGTGTTCATATCTTCTCTCAGGTCTACATGAGGCTAAGCAGTACACTTCTGCCAGACCCATTCCAAGTGCAGCAGCCATCAGAGAGCTCCTCATACAAGACTGTAATTGACTCAGGGTCCCAGCTGCTGCACTTAAATCCACGGCTGTGTTTACACTGAGGCCATGCTTTCTATGGGCCACTCCCAACAAAGACTGAGCTCACTTGAAATATAAGGTTATCTTGTTCCTGGGTAATGGGAGATTCCTCTGACAGGCAAATTTGGTACTAGTACTCCCTTTTCACCTTGTGGATATTTCCCTAGAACTCACTGCCATCTAAGACAGTTAGATCAGCTTGCTTGCTTGCTTGCTTGCTTCCTTCCTTCCTTCCTTCCTCCTTCCCTCCATCCCTCCCTCCCTCCCTCCCTCCCTCATTCTAGGTCATGCCTTGAGGACCTGTATCACAGTCTGACAACATTCCCAGCTTCCCAAAGATCCTTCCTCATTTCTTCTCACAGGCACTTCCCCTATTAAATTTACTACACACATATACCATTTTGATGGTGTATTCTCAGAGCACTTGGGCTACCACACAGAGCATGTAATAAAGTAAGGTGTGATCTTCTATAACCTATGCTTCTTTATTCTCTGTAGCACACTCAATAAACAAGCACACAAAAATCCAAGGCTGCTAATTCTAGGAAGCACCACTATTAGAGTTTATGTTCTTCATGCTTTACTATATTATTTTACATGTGAAGAGATAGTTCACATGTAATATGAACTGGGATGAAATATGTACTGGGAGCTAAAATCATTGATGAGGTGTACAATGAGAGGCATCTGGGGGAGATGGTGTTGGGCAGGGTTCGGAGAAGTACTCTGACCGCCTGAGGTAGCAATGCTCATGAAGTAGAAGAATGTCATCCAGTTTGTTGACTCTTATAGCCCCTTAGTGTCAGAGAGAGACTAGGTCTAGAGATGAAGTGGTTTTTCTACCTTCTTTCAGATGGGAGGGCCTGTTCTGTTTCTTGACACAAAAGCATAAGTAGGCCACTAACTGTTTTCTTTAACCCAGCTCTGACAATTTATTAGAGTTCATAGAACTCCCAGTTTTTGACAAAAGGTTGTCATTCTAATTGCGGATACTGTAGGTTCTTGTTATTTCTTTTCCTTTCTTGTATATTTATTAAGAAGTTGGAAAAAGCTGCAATAGGGCAATTCACTCTGAAAGCTGATAGTTCTGTAGTTAATTGGCCAGGAAATAGCCTCAAATATAAAGATAACTTCATCTGTGTTTTATTTTCTGTGCCATATTTCAAATAGATCACTTGGCATTTTGAAATTACAACCATGAACAGTTCTGGGAATATCACTAAAACAGCTTATTGAATTTTTGGCCCCATTCATATCAATTAAAAAAGAAAAAGAACTTGCTGGAACACTTAAGACTTTAACTTTTTTTTTTTTCTGTCACACACACACACAAACACACACACACACCATGGACTAGAGATGGAATTAGGTGTCCAATTAAGAGTTGGACCACTTGATCTTTATGAGTCCATAAAGATACTATAAAATATAGTATATTTGGGGGTTAAGTCAAATAAGACTGTTCTAGTAGGTCCTTTATCAAGTCCTCACTGCCTAACAAATAGTGTTGTTGTTCAATCAGTCATGTCCGATTCTTTGCGACCCCATGAATTGCAGCCTGCCAGGCTTCCCTGTCCTTCACTATCTCCCAGATCTTGCTCAAACTCATGTTCATCTACTCGGTGATGCCATCCAGCCAACTCATCCTCTGTCATCACCTTCTCCTCCTGCCTTCAATGTTTCCTAGCATCAGGGTCTTTTCAAATGAGTCAGTTCTTCACATCAGGTGGCCAAAATATTGGAGCTTCAGCTTCATCATTGGTCCTTCCAAGGAGTATTGATTCCTTTGGGGTTGACAGGTTGGATCTCCTTGCAGTCCAAGGGACTCTCAAGAGTCTTCTCCAACACCACAGATCAAAAACATCAATTCTTCAGCCCTCAACCTTCTTTATAGTCCAATTCTCACATTCATACATGAATACTGGAACAACCACAGCTTTGAGTAGATAGACCTTTGTTGGCACAGTAATGTCTCTGCTTTTTAATATGCTGTCTAGGTTGGTCATAACTTTTCTTCCAAGGAGCAAGTGTCTTTTAATTTCATGGCTGCAGACACCATCTGCAGTGATTTTGGAGCCCCAAAAGATAAAGTTTCTCACTCTTTGCACTGTTTCCCCATCTACTTGCCATGAAGTGATGGGACCAGATGCCATAATCTTAGTTTTCTGACTGTTGAATTTTAAGCCAACTTTTTCAATCTCTTCTTTCCCTTTCATCAAGAGGCTCTTTAGTTCTTTTTTGCTTTCTGACATAAGAGTGGTATCATCTGCATATCTGATGTTATTGATATTTCTCCCAGCAATCTTGATTCCAGTTTGTGCTTCATCCAGCCCAGTATTTCTCATGATGTACTCTGCATATAAGTTAAATAAGCAGGGTGACAATATACAGCCTTGATGTACTCTTTTCCCAATTTGGAGCCAGTCTGTTGTTTCATGTCCAGTAGTTCTAACTGTTGCTTCCTGACCTGCATACAGATTTCTCAAGAGGAAGGTCAGGTGGTCTGGTATTCCCATCTCTTTAAGAATTTTCCAGTTTATTGTGATTCACACAGTCCAAGGCTGTGGCATAGTCAATAAAACAGAAGTAGATGTTTTTCTGAAACTCTCTTGCTTTTCCAATGATTCAGCAGATGTTGGCAATTTGATCTCTGGTTCTTCTGCCTTTTCTAAAACCAACTTGAACATCTGGAAGTTCACAGTTCACATATTACTGAAGCCTGGCTTGGAGAATTTTGAGCATTACTTTGCTAGCATGTGAGATGAGTGCAATGTGCCATAGTTTGAGCATTCTTTGGCATACGTTTCTTTTGAGATTGGAATGAAAACTGACCTTTTCCAGTCCTGTTGCCACTGCTGAGTTTTCTAGATTTGCTGGAATATTGCTGTAGCATTTTCACAGCATCATCTTTTAGGATTTGAAACAGCTCAACTGGAATTCCATCACCTTTACTAGCTTTGTTCAGAGTGATGCTTCCTAAGGCCCACTTGACTTCATGTTTCAGGATGTCTGGCTCTAGGTGAGTGATCATACCATCGTGATTATCTGGGTTGTGAAGATCATTTCTGTATAGTTCTTCTGTGTGTTCTTGCCACCTCTTCTTAATATCTTCTGTTAGGTCCATACCATTTCTGTCCTTTATTGTGCCCATCTTTGCATGAAATATTCCCTTGGTATCTCTAATTTTCTTGAAGAGATCTCTAGTCTTTCCCATTCTATTGTTTTCCTCTATGTCTTTGCACTGATCACCGAGGAAGACTTTATCTCTCCTTGCTATTCTTTGAACTTCTGCATTCAAATGGGAATATCTTTCCTTTTCTCCTTTGCCTTTAGCTTCTCTTCTTTTCTCAGCTATTTGTAAGGCCTCCTCAGACAACCATTTTGCCTTTTTGCATTTCTTTTTCTTGGGAATGTTCTTGATCCCTGACTCCCATGCAGTGTCACGAACCTCCATCCATAGTTCTTCAGGCACTCTGTCTATAAGATCTTGAATCTATTTCTCACTTCCACTGTATAATCGTAAGGGATTTGATTTAGGTTCTACCTGAATGGTCTAGTGGTCTTCCCTACTTTCTTCAGTTTAAGTCTGAATTTGGCAATAAGGAGTTCATGATCTCACCCACAGCCAGCTCCTGATCTTGTTTTTGCTGACTGTATAGAGTTTCTCCATCTTTGGCTGCAAAGAATATAATCAATTTTATTTTGGTATTGACCATCTTGGGATGTCCATGTGTAGAGTCTTCTCTTGTGTTGTTGGAAGAGGGTGTTTGCCATGACCAGTGTGTTCTCTTGGCAAAGCCCTGTTAGCCTTTGCCCTGCTCCATTCTGTACTCCAAGGCCAAATTTGCCTGTTACTCCAGGTGTTTCTTGACTTCCTACTTTTGCATTCCAGTCCCATATAATGAAAAGGACATCTTTTTTGGTGTTAGTTCTAGAAGGTCTTGTAAGTCTTCATAGAACCGTTCAACTTCAGCTTTTTCAGCATTACTGGTCAGGGCATAGACTTGGATTACTGTGATATTGAATGGTTTGCCTTTGAGATAAACAGAGATCATTCTGTCATTTTTGAGATTGCATCCAAGTACTGCATTTTGGACTCTTTTTGTTGACTATGATGTCTACTCCATTTCTTCTAAGGGAATCTCGCCCATGGTAGTAGATATAATGGTCATCTGAGTTAAATTCACCCTCTCCAGTCCATTTTGGTTCACTAATTCCTAAAATGACAACATTCACTCTTGCCATCTCCTCTTTGACCACCTCCAATTTGCGTTGAATCATGGACCTAACATTCCAGGTTCCTATGCAGTATCGCTCTTTACAGTGTTGGATTTTACTTCCATCACCCATCACATCCACAACTGGGTGTTGTTTTTGCTTTGGCTCTGTCTCTTCATTCTCCCTGGAGTTATTTCTCCACTGATCTCTAGTAGCATATTGGGCACCTAACAACCTGGGGAGTTCATCTTTCAGTGTCCTATTTTTTTTGCCTTTTCATACTGTTTATGGGGTTCTTAAGGCAAGAATGCTGAAGTGGTTTGTCATTCCTTTCTCCATTGTACCACATTTTGTCAGAACTCTCCACCATGACCTGCCCATCTTGGGTGGCCCTACACAGTATGGGTCATAGTTTCATTGAGTTAGACAAGGCTGTGGTCTATGTGATCAGACTGGTTAGTTTTCTGTGATGGTGGTTTTCAGTTTTTCTGTCCTCTGATGGAGAAGGATAAGAACTTATGGAAACTTCATGATGGGAGAGACTGACTTGAGGGGGAAACTGGGTCTTCTTCTAATGGGCAGCACCATGCTCATAAATATTTAATCCAATTTTCTGCTGATGGTGGGGTCAAACTATGGTGGAGGTAATGAAGATAATGGCAACACCTTCAAAAGGTCCCATGCATGCACTGCTGCACTCAGTACCCCCAACCCTGCAGCAGGCCCCCACCAACCCACCCCTCTGCCAGAGGCTCCTGGACCCTCACAGGCAAGTCTGGGTCAGTCTCTTGTGGGCTCACTGCTCCTTTCTCCTGGGTCCTGGTGTGTATATGTTCTGTTTGTGTCCTCCTGGAGTCTATTTCCCCAGTCCTGTGTAAGCTCTGGCAGCTGTATGGTGGGGTTAATGGCAACGTCCCCCAAGAGAGCGAAACACAGGGTGAGCTCTAGGCCGTCCAAGTTGCTGCTTTCAATGCGAAGTGCATTTCCCGCCCCATTCTTGAGATGAATAGAACCATGTTGTCTTGGAGTGGCAGCTATGTAGTGCTGGAGTGACTGATACCCCAAGGGCAAAGGAGGAGCCCCAGCAAGGTGGTAGGAGGAGCGAAATCACGTTTAGAATCAAAGCCCATACCCACCAGAGACACTCGGAGGGCTCAAACAAACCTTGTGTGCACCAGGACCCAGAGACCCCCCAGAGACAGAGACAGAACTGTGTTTGAGTGTCTCCTGTGGAGGTACAGGTAAGTCATGTAACCTTGGGCAAATCACTTGACCTTTTATAGCATTAGTATCTTCACATATAAAGTGGGATAATGATGCCTACTGCACAGTATTATTGTGAGAATCAGATGAGGAACTATTTGTAAGGGGTAATGGGCAGTGTCTGGAACAGAGAAGGCATACCAAAAATAAGCTAAAAATAAGACACAGCTGAGCCCTGTTTCTGGCCATGGACTGAGATATAAAATGGAATCTTAATCTATGTCCTTATCATAGTGACTATTTCCCATTTAACACTATTCTGTGTATGAGCTGATTGGATGGACAAAATCTGTGTCTCAACTGGACCATCTCCTCTTAGCTTTCCTGCATTCCTCCTCATGCCTTTCCTGCATTCTCTCCTGCTTTCTAGAATGAAAGCTACAGGGTATAGGGGATTTGTCATGAAGCAGTCATCATTTTTTGGAGAAGGAAATGTCAACCCACTCCAGCAGTCTTGCCTGGAGAATCCCAGGGACAGGGGAGCCTAGTGGGCTGCCATCTATGGGCTTGCACAGAGTCGGACACGACTGAAGTGACTTAGCAGCAGTAGCAGCAGCAATCATCTTTTTTAAAATAATTTATTTTAATTGGAGACTAATTACATTTTAATATTGTGGTGGGTTTTGCCATACATCAACATGAATCAGCCACGGGTGCACATGTGCCCCCCACATCCTGAACACCCCTCCCACCTCCCTCCCCACCCCATATCTCTGGGTTGTCCCAGAGCATGGGCTTTGAGTGTCCTGCTACATGCATTGAATTTGCACTGGCCATCTATTTTACATATGGTAATATACATGTTTCAGTGCTGTTCTCTCAAATCATCACACCCTCGCTTTCTCCCACGTAGTCCAAAAGTCTGTTCTTTACATCTGTATTTCTTTTGCTGTCTTGCATATAGGGTCATCATTACCATCTTTCTAAATTCCATATATATGTGTTAATATACTGTCTTGGTGTTTCTCTTTCTGACTTACTTCACTCTGTATAATAGGCTTAAGTTTCATCCACCTCATTAGAATTGATTCAAATGTGTTCTTTTTTATAGCTGAGTAATATTCCATTGTGTACATGTACCACAACTTCCTTATCCATTCATTTGCTGATGGACATCTAGGTTGCTTCCATGTCCTAGCTATTTTAAACAGTGCTTCAGTGAATATTGGGCATGTATCTCTTTCAATTCTGGTTACCTCAGTGTGCATGCCCAGCAGTGGGATTGCTGGGTCTTATGGAAGTTCTATTGCCAGTTTTTTAAGGAATCTCCACACTGTTCTCCATAGGGGCTGTACTAGTTTGCATTTCCACCAACAGTGTCAGAGGGTTTTCCTTTTCTCCACACCCTCTCCAGCATTTATTTGTAGGCTTTTTGATGGCAGCCATTCTGACTAGCATGAGATGGTACCTCATTGTGGTTTTGATTTGCATTTCTCTGATAATGAGTGATGTTGAACAACTTTCCATGTGTTTGTTAGTCATCTGTATGTCTTTTTTGGAGAAATGTCTGTTTAGTTCTTTGGCCCACTTTTTGATGGGGTCGTTCATTTTCCTGGTATTGAGCTGCATGTGCTGCTTGTATATTTTGGAGATTAATTATTTGTCAGTTGTTCCATACGCTATTATTTTCTCCCATTCTGAAGGCTGCCTTTTCATCTTGCTTATAGTGAAACAATCATCTTGATACTACATAAAGACAGTTAGAGCTAGAGAGGAGGTTAGTTAGAGGTACTACATCTAAACCCTTTATTTTATTATTATTTTTTTTTCCAGTGGGTTTTGTCATACATTGATATGAATCAGCCATAGATTTACATGTATTCCCAATCCCGATCCCCCCTCCCACCTCCCTCTCCACCCGATTCCTCTGGGTCTTCCCAGTGCACCAGGCCGGAGCACTTGTCTCATGCATCCCACCTGGGCTGGTGATCTGTTTCACCATAGATAGTATACATGCTGTTCTTTTGAAATATCCCACCCTCACATTCTCCCACAAAGTTCAAAAGTCTGTTCTGTATTTCTGTGTCTCTTTTTCTGTTTTGCATATAGGGTTATCGTTATCACCTTTCTAAATTCCATATATATGTGTTAGTATGCTGTAATGTTCTTTATCTTTCTGGCTTACTTCACTCTGTATAATGGGCTCCAGCTTCATCCATCTCATTAGGACTGGTTCAAATGAATTCTTTTTAACGGCTGAGTAATATTCCATGGTGTATATGTACCACAGCTTCCTTATCCATTCATCTGCTGATGGGCATCTAGGTTGCTTCCATGTCCTGGCTATTATAAACAGTGCTGCAATGAACATTGGGGTGCACGTGTCTCTTTCAGATCTGGTTTCCTCAGTGTGTATGCCCAGAAGTGGGATTGCTGGGTCATATGGCAGTTCTATTTCCTAAGCCCTTTATTTTAAAATGAGGAGACTAGTGTCCAAGAAGGGGAGTGACTGACCCAAGGCCATGCAAAAAGAAAGCACAAACACAGGCCTTGAGCATTCATTCTCTCAGTGTAGAGATCCTCCCCAGCATCAGAGGTGTGTGTAGATAGAGAAACATCTGGCAGAGAGGAGCCCTATACCCCTTCCCTTGGTTCCCCAGGAAGGATACACTGTCCCAGCCTTACCCATTTTAGGAGGAGCAGTCTTTGCATATAGACATCTGTGCAGGGGTCTCACAAGCCAAACAAGCTGTCTGCCAGCCACCACACTATTTTAGGGTTAATTATAGTGAAATTGGGCCTTTCCTGGTGACTCAGATAGTAAAGAATCTGCCTGCAATTCAGGAGAGCCGGCTTCAATTCCTGGGTTGGGAAGATCCCCTGAAGAAGGGAATTCTTGTCTGGAGAATTCCATGAACTGAGGAGCCTGGCAGGCTATAGTCCACGGGGTTGCAAAGAGTATCCCATGACGTGACTAACACTTTCACTTCACTTCATAAAGGTCCAACCAAGATTTAGAATATTCTAATCACCCCGATGAATTCCTTTATGGGCTCCTCAGATGGCACAGTGGTAAAGAATCTCCCTGCTAATTCAGGAGACACAAGAGATATGGGTTCAATTCCTGGGTAAGGAAGAACCCTGGAGTAGGAAATGGCAACCCACTTTAGTATTCTTGCCTGGAAAATTTCATGGACAGAGGAGCCTGGTAGGCTACAGTCCACGGAGTCACATAGAATTGAATGTGAATGAGCACTCTTGCTTGCAAGTTCCCTTATGGCTATTTCCATTCACTCTCCACCTGTCATAGGCAACTATTCTTGGTTATATCACCATAGATTAGTTTTACCTATTTTTGAGCTCCATATAGAATCATATGGTATGAATTCCTGTCTCACTTCTTTCAGTCAATCATCCAGATTGCTGAATGCATCAATAGACTATTCTGTTCTTTTTTTTTTTTCTCTGAATAGCAGCCCTTAGAATGTGTGATAGGGTCATGTCCCAAATCCAGCATCTACTGAGTGAGTTTGAGTCATCCATGTAATCTTTTTAAATTTCAGTTTCCTTATCTATAAAATTGGCATAATACAGTCTACCTTTCAGGATTGGATATGTACTTGCTAACAGTGTGTCCAAGACATAGCAAGTGATCAGTACAGGCAGCTGTAATCATAGAAACTCTGTGCTTCCCTTATTCGAGAGATTACTGTGTGCAACTCTTATTTTTCAGATGAGGACAGGAAGGGCCAAGGCTCCCCTTCTAGGAAAAGCACTCGAGGCCTGCTGCCGCCCTGCACTGTTGCTTGTTCTACTGCTCTACATTTACTCTGCACAAAAGCCTTTGTTAGTAGCCTTTGCTACTTCAAATAGTATGCAACTGGAAGTGCTTTCTTTCTGAGGACTGTCAAAATACTCTCGCAATGAGAACCTAAATAAATAGTTTTCTGAAACCTTTCAGATTTTTTAATAAGTCAAAATACACTTTTTTGACAGCATAATTGCTTTTCATAGTGGGGCCTTAAATCTGCACTATAAAAGAATAATGCAACAGTAGATCATTTGTGAAAACTTAATGAAAATGGAGTTAGGGAACCTCAGAGTCACTAGACCTTGAAATTCACTTTCAGAAACTAATTTGCAGTAAATGCATGAGAAACATATTTAGACATGATAAACTTCCAGGCTGGTGCCGAGCAGGTGTGGAAGTTTATCTTGATTAACTCCTTTGTTTTAATTAACGCCAAAGAGCAAAGTGTGAGGATACGGCATTGTCAGTGGGAGCCATTTTGAAAGGACCATCATGTATTTCCTTGGTCTGGTTCAGATCGGCAGGACTGTCCGCTGTAGAGGATTATAAGACCTTCTAAGACACCACAATTGCTTCTCCGCTTTCTGTTGCTGACCTCACTAATAATAACAGCTAAGTCTACTACTTTTTCGGAGGACAGGTAACTACGTTGATTAAGTATAGGCTATGGAGTCAGACTACCTAGATTGAATCCCAGTGCTATCACTTTCCAATTATATAATCTTAAGCAAGTAAATTAACTTTTCTATGCCTCAGTTTCCCTATCTGTAATGTGAAAATAATAATAATCCTCAAGTTATGCTGAAGATTAAATGAATTAATACAAGTAATATGCTTAGAATCTGTCTGGCACATGGTAAATGCTCAATGACTATTTGCTATTGCTATTTTCATTGTAATTAGAAGTAGGCACAGACATTCCATACGTCTTTCTATTGAACCATCATGACAGTTCTATCAGGTAGATATTATTATTTTCATTTTAGAGATGAGGAACCTGGGGCTTAGAAAAGGGTAAGCCTTAATGGGCTGATGCAATGGAACAGAAGAAAACTGACCTGTGACCTCAGTCTTACTTGAAATCTATCTAGAGTTTACTTCATGAATGCCTGTATGTCACCTTGAGGAAAACCAGCAAGTTACTGAAATTTCATATTCAGAGACTTATCAGCCATTTGTGCCTACAAAAGTCAAATCACTACTCTCCTAAACACCTACCATGTCCCAAGGTCATTTCAGTTTTCTCCTGTTCTTATAAGCTACCCACCTGTCAAAGCTCATTACAGTCACTATAGAGGAAAAAGGAATTTGGTCACTTTTGGCCTGGAAGCTCCAGGGCCTGTTATTGAAATGTTTAGGGCTTTCCTGTTTTTCTTTTAATTGGGAGAAAAGAAATCCTCTCAGCAAGAATACTGAGCAGCCACCCACGTACATGGATGCAAAATACTTTTAAGGAACTCGTTGGAGCCAGGAATCCAAAGGTTGTCCCTCATGCTGTCTGGATTTGGATCTTGGTTTTCAAGGTTCCTGGTACATGAGACCAGGGAAATGAGCATAGTGACAGCCACACACTCTGGAAGGTAAGTAAGACTTTTCCAGAGAGTTAGTCTATTAGCTCATTTGACATCAGGAAAATCTCCCAGGAGGTGGACAGGATAGGAATAATATCCAGGAAATGGCCTATCCTAGGTCTAGAAGTTATTTCACCTGGCTTTGGAAAGTATGTCTTTGGGCTATTTCCTTCCCTTAATTTTAGCTTCTATGCCTCTAAAATGAGGATTTTCTATCTGAACAGTTATTTTAACGACTTCTTAAAATGAAGGAACACTTTTTACAAAAAAAATCTCATGTAAAATATAAAACTATTGAAAGAACTGTCTAGGTTGAAGTAGAGGGTTGCTGACCTAGTTCCTTTTTGTCAAGAGAGGGTTCAGTTCTGTTCAGTCACTCAGTCATGTCTCACTCACTAGTCCATGAGACCCCATGGACTGCAGCACACCAGGCCTCCCTGTCCATCACCAACTCCTGGAGCTTGCTCAAACTCATGTCCATCAGGTCGGTGATGCTATCCAACCTTCTCATCCTCTGTCGTCCCCTTCTCCTCCTACCTTCAATCTTTCCCAGCATCAGGGTCTTTTCAAATGAGTCAGTTCTTTACATCAGGTGGCCAAAGTATTGGAGCTTTGGTTTCAGCATCAGTCCTTCCAATGAATATTCAGGACTGATTTCCTTTAGGATGTACTGGTTGAATCTCCTTGTAGTCCAAGGGACTCTCAAGAATCTTCTCGTTCAACACCACAGTTCAAAAGCATCAATTCTTCAGCACTCAGCTTTCTTTATAGTCCAACTCTCACATCCATACATGACTAGTGGAACAACCATAGCTTTGACTAGATGGACCTTTGCTGGCAAAGTAATGTCTCTGCTTTTTAATATGCTGGCTAGGTTGTTCATAGCTTTTCTTCCAAGGAACAAGTTTCTTTTAATTTCATGGCTGCAGTCACCATCTGCAGTGATTTTGGAGCCTACAAGAATAAAGTCTGTCACTGTTTCCATTGTTTCCCCACCTATTTACCATGAAGTGATGGGACCAGATGTCATGATCTTACTTTTTGAATGTTGAGTTTTAAGCCAGCTTTTTCATTCTCCTTTTTCAATTTCATCAAGAGGCTCTTTAGTTCCTCTTCACTTTCTGCCATAAGGGTGGTGTCATCTGCATATCTGAGGTTATTGATATTTCTTCCGGCAATCTTGATTCCTGCTTGTGCTTCTTCCAGCCTGGCATTTCGCATGATGTTCTCTGCATATAAGTTAAATAAGCAGTGTGACAATATACAGCCTTGACGTACTTGTTTCCCAATTTGGAAGCAGTCTGTTGTTCCATGTCCGGTTCTAACTGTTGCTTCCTGACCTGCACACAGGTCTCTCAGGAGACTGGTAACATGGTATAGTACTCCCATCTCTTGAAGAATTTCCCACAGTTGGTTGTGATCCACGCAGTCAAAGGCTTTGATCTAATCAATAAAGCAGAAGTAGATGTTTTTCTGGAATTCTCTTTCTTTTTCTATGATCCAATGGATGTTGGCAGGAGAGGGTACTAGAGTTATATTTTAAGAGTTTACATTATTTTGGTTGTTGTTGTTGTTATTAAGTGGGGTGGAGAAGTGAGCAGGGTTTAGACATGATATAGGGCCTGCCCTGCTAAGAGCAGACCCTGGATTAGCCATAGACTCTGGGTGCTGCTTATCTCCTTATCGTTCTTTAGACAGCACACAGCTAACTACAAATTTCTGTTGCACTCACATGTTTGGGGAAATTTGCCTCCCCGAACAAAGGAAGGGTAATTTTGATTAAGTGAAAGAAATAGAGGAGAGAAGAAAAGGAGAAAGGGAAATTGAAGAGGAAAAAGAAGAAAAGAGGGAGGGGGAACGGGGGAGTGGAGAAAGAGGACAAAGAAAGAAAGGGAAGGGAAGAAAGAAGAAAATTAATATTAATAGTTGAGCTTTTTGTTATTTCATGAATAATCATCCATCTAACCTTTGCAAATCTCCATGAGTCAAGGAGAAATGCTTTTATTTCCACTGTAAGGATGAAGAGAAACTAAGGATTTTGTTGGTATCTTTGCAACAAGATTTGAGAACTAGAAAGTAGCCAATTAAGTGACAGGAAGAATTAGGGAATAAGTGTTGAAGAAGGAAGCTTCAAAGAGTATTTCAGACAAAAAGAAGGCACTGGGGAAGTGTATTAGGCACAGAAACAGCATAAGCTGAGGTCCAGAGGCCTGAATGTGTATAATGCAATAGGAAATAAGGAGTGTCCACTGTGTGTAATGGTATTAGCTAGTATGACCAATTGTCTCATGAGTCCGTACATATGGAAAGTTCCTAATTCGGAGAATGAAGGAGTTTGAAAATAATTGGATAACACTTGAGAAGAAGGAAGGGTAGGGAAAGACCACAAGTTGGAGTTGTGTTTATTTAATTTTGTGCTACAAGATTCTATATTTTCTGGAAAACCAACAAGACACATGTTTGAATTTAGCTTTTTAAATTGCAAAGTTAAGTACATGTTATTTTGGATTCTTAGTCCAAACATTTGCTTGGTATTTTCCACACATCTCTGCTCCAATTGGAGCACATCAAAGTCCTGGTTTCTCTTGATGTTGCACAGGCTTTCTGCTAAATGCCGTCTGGTTTTCTTAAAATGCCATCAGGAAGATGGTATTGCAAGTTTATGAAAGACAATGGAATTGACTCAGAGCAGAGATGGTGACAAATTAAGAGAGGCCAAAGAAAAGACGTAGGTTTGTCTCTGCTATGGACCCACTGTGTGGCTTTGGACAATTCCTTTCCCTTTAGGCATTGCTTTCTCTATTTGTGGAATGAACAGTTGGGCATTTGAAGAGTTAAATAAAATGGGAGAGGGACAATTAAGTAATGATATTCAAAACATGTCCTGACTCCAGACATTTCTCATTTCCTCCATCATTGCCATTCTAGCTCAGCCCAAATCCTTTTGTCTGTGAAGATACTTCTCTCATAACTGATCTTTTCTTCACTCATGTACTCAATGCAGTCTATGGGCTTCCCTGATGGCTCAGCAGGTTAAAACCCAGACTGCAAAGCAGGAGACATAGGAGACATGAGTTCAATCCCAGGGTTGGGAAGATCCCCTGGAGGAGAAAAATGGCAACCTACTCCAGTATTCTTGCTTGGAGAATCCCCATGGATAGAGGAGCCTGGTGGGCTATGGTACAAAGGGTCGCAAAGAGTCAGACACAACTGAGCGACTAAGCACTCACTGCAGTCTATGCTCCACCCAGCAGCCAGATTGCTCCTTTTAAAATGAGAAACAGGGAACTTTCCTGGTGGTCCAGTAGTTAAAAATCTGCCTTGCAATGCAGGGGATGCAAGTTCAGTCCTTGATCCAGGAACTAAGATCCCACGTACTGAGGAGTAACTAGGCACCTGCTGCAACTACTGAGCCCATGAGCTCTGGAGCCCACATGCCGCAACTGGAGAAGCCCACGTGCTGCAGCTGAGACCCAGTGCAGCCAAATAAATAAACAGTAAAATAAAATGAGAGTCAGATAGCTTCATTTGCCTGTTCACAGCCCTTTGGTTGGCTTAGGTACAATTGACGCATACTCAAATCTAAAACTTTACTGCGGTTCACAAGGCCTCACGTGATTTGGCCCCTAAGCTGTTTCCTTTGTTTATTGCCTACCACTTCTCCTTTCTCACTCTGCTCCAGCCCCTTGACCTTCCAGTTGTTCCTTGGACTCCTAAAATTTTCAAATTCTACCCTCTCTCTTCAATTGTATGTCAAAGAATAAGACAAAGACCACCAAAAACAAAACATGCATACATACACGCAAAGCACAAGGCTGGATCAGTGGTCTTGCTTGTCAGGGAACATATGCCAAAGAAGAAAGCTTCCCTGTGTGTGAAGCAGAAAGTCTTTGGATCGGTAGCTGTGTGTTTGTCATATTGAGGACTCCACAGCACGTAGAGCAGCACTTTACCCCTCCTAAGTAATTTAATCAGAACCCTTAGGCTGTGCTCCTCAGCTCAGCTCCACCCTTTTCATTCTGTGCGCATGCTATATCCACTTCACACGTTCTTCCATTTTGTACATCTTCTTCCTTCTTTTGCCTGTGTTGTCTTTGCACCCGTTTGCTACTTGAAAATGCCCACTCTAGTGCATCACCGTTCAACTTGAAAAGGGCATCTCCTCCAAGAAGCATTCTTTCAGCCCCTCCATGCTAAATGTGTTATTCTCTCCTGTTAACCTCTGAATCTTAGGACCTAGCACACCCTGTAGCAGAGCCCATGTCATGGAGCCATGCAGTGGTATGATTATTCATGCAGCTATCTACTCAATTAAATTAGGAACTTCTTGCCTTAAAAATAGGGGATCATGTCACAATCACCATTGTATTTTTAATGTCTGATATATTTTCATACTATAAATATTTGTTGATATTTAAGTAAATGTAAATGAATGAATAAATAAATAAGTGAAGAATGAAGTTTACTGATGAAGGTGAGGTTGAGGGGTAGAACAACAGTGACGGAGTAGAAGAAGGGGGTTGAGGGGTAGAAGAACAACAGTGACGGAGATGGTAATAGTAAGTAGTCCTGGTGATGGTCCATCTGTAGACAGGAGAGTGAAACAGGAAAGTGAAAGTGAAGTCGCTCAGTCGTGTCCAACTCTTTGACCCCATGGACTATAGCCTACCAGGCTTCTCCATGCATGGGATTTCCCAGGCAAGAGTACCAGAATGGGTTGCCATTTCCTTCTCCAGGGGACCCTCCCAACCCAGGGATCAAACCCAGGTCTCTGCATTGGAGGCAGACACTTTGCCCTCTGAACCACCAGGGGAGCCCCAAGCAGGAAATCATGAAAGGAAAGCATGGAATAGTGCCTTGGCCGTGCGTACGGTGGGTTTTGGAAATGGTGCTCAGTGAGTTCTTTACCACTGCATTCCATTTGTTAGGAAACTCTGCCAGTGAAGTTGTGGATTTGTGTGTGTTTGTGTCCCCATGGCTAGAGTCATTTAAAATACATTTTTTAAAACCAAACACTAGAATATGGCTCCCTTCTTAAGGTTGACTTTTTTGTTGAACTTGTCAAAGTCAGCCTTGAGGTTCTGACAAGGAGAGGATCCTTCCTTTTATCCACTCTGTGACCTTAATTGAACTCAGTTATGATAAACAGGGCATACAAATTATAGTTCTGGTAAAATTTTTCTGCCTGGTATATATAGCAGGGTAATAAAATACATGCTGCTGTGTAAGATGCCTTTAAACATTCACCATCTAGGAATGAGTAATGATTACATCCCTCTTCTATTCCTAGCTGACTTCTGGTAGAAAAAAAAAAAAAGTCTTTCAGCTTTTGCCCAATGTCACTTATTACTACCATTATAAATTGAAAACATTTTTCTGCCATAAAATTCCCTGTGATGAATTGTACCATAGGCATTACAGTTTTTTCATCGTTTTCTTCTTGATGAGCTGGCAAAATAAAGAGAATAAAATGGATATATTCTTTTCTTTTGGAGAAATCCAATCTCCACAAATGACCCCCTTAAGACTCTCAATGACTGTTTGTATGGATTCTGATCTTAAAAAATCACCCGACTTGGGGGCTTGAGTGTGTGTATTATCATGCAGTTAGTTTATTATTGAGCAATAGGCTGTCTGAAAGTGATTTCGAGGATGACTTCATTAGCAGAACTACAGAAAGCTCCCCTTAAGTGATTTGAACAAGGAAATTGAAAGGGAATTTAGGACTTTTATTTAAAACAATGCTATCTTGGGCCCTTTTCCAATGCATCACACCTCGTTACCTGAGCAGAGATAACACACTTGATTGCCCACGTTCTGTCTTCTTTTTGCGTTAGTCCTGCATTCAGAATAGAAGATAGTTTGGGCTGATTTCCATTCTAAATACTAAGTGCCAGGAACTGTCTAAGTACTTCTTATATCAAATCCTTGTAACAATTCTCTAAGAAAATATTATGTGTATTTTATAGGTGAGGAAAATGAGGGTCAGAGTACTCCAGCATTTGAGGAATTTGAGACATACAGCTAGTTTAAAATGGAGCCAGAATTCCAGCTGAAGCCTTTTTTCCCCTTAAAGCTCTGTTCTTTCCTCTACCGCATGCTGCTGCTGCTGCTGTTGCTGCTAAGTCGCTTCAGTCGTGTCCGACTCTGTGCGACCCCGTAGACGGCAGCCCACCAGGCTCCCCTGTCCCTGGGATTCTCCAGGCAAGAACACTGATATACAATGGGAAAAAAGACAACCTCTTTAACAAGTGGTGCTGGGATAACTGGTCAACCACTTGTAAAAGAATGAAACTAGAACACTTTCTAACACCATACACAAAAATAAACTCAAAATGGATTAAAGATCTAAATGTAAGACCAGAAACTATAAAACTCCTAGAGGAGAACATAGGCAAAACACTCTCCGACATAAATCACAGCAAGATCCTCTATGACCCACCTCCCAGAATATTGGAAATAAAAGCAAAACTAAACAAATGGGACCTAATGAAACTTAAAAGCTTTTGCACTACAAAGGAAACTATAAGTAAGGTGAAAAGACAGCCCTCAGATTGGGAGAAAATAATAGCAAATGAAGAAACAGACAGAGGATTAATCTCAAAAATATACAAGCAACTCCTGCAGCTCAATTCCAGAAAAATAAATGACCCAATCAAAAAATGGGCCAAAGAACTAAACAGACATTTCTCCAAAGAAGACATACAGATGGCTAACAAACACATGAAAAGATGCTCAACATCACTCATTATCAGAGAAATGCAAATCAAAACCACAATGAGGTACCATTACACGCCAGTCAGGATGGCTGCTATCCAAAAGTCTACAAGCAATAAATGCTGGAGAGGGTGTGGAGAAAAGGGAACCCTCTTACACTGTTGGTGGGAATGCAAACTAGTACAGCCGCTATGGAAAACAGTGTGGAGATTTCTTAAAAAACTGGAAATAGAACTGCCATATGACCCAGCAATCCCACTTCTGGGCATACACACTGAGGAAACCAGATCTGAAAGAGACACGTGCACCCCAATGTTCATCGCAGCACTGTTTATAATAGCCAGGACATGGAAGCAACCTAGATGCCCATCAGCAGATGAATGGATAAGGAAGCTGTGGTACATATACACCATGGAATATTACTCAGCCGTTAAAAAGAATTCATTTGAATCAGTTCTAATGAGATGGATGAAACTGGAGCCCATTATACAGAGTGAAGTAAGCCAGAAAGATAAAGAACATTACAGCATACTAACACATATATATGGAATTTAGAAAGATGGTAACGATAACCCTATATGCAAAACAGAAAAAGAGACACAGAAATACAGAACAGACTTTGAACTCTGTGGGAGAAGTGAGGGTGGGATATTTCAAAAGAACAGCATGTATACTATCTATGGTGAAACAGATCCCCAGCCCAGGTGGGATGCATGAGACAAGTGCTCGGGCCTGGTGCACTGGGAAGACCCAGAGGAATCGGGTGGAGAGGGAGGTGGGAGGGGGAATCGGGATGGGGAATACGTGTAAATCTATGGCTGATTCATATCAATGTATGACAAAACCCACTGAAATGTTGTGAAGTAATTAGCCTCCAACTAATAAAAAAAAAAAAAAAAAAAAAAAAAGAACACTGGAGTGGGTTGCCATTGCCTTTTCCAATGCATGAAAGTGAAAAGTGAAAGTGAAGTCACTCAGTCGTGTCCAACTCTTAGCGACCCCATGGACTGCAGCCTACCAGGCTCCTCCTTCCTGGGATTTTCCAGGCAAGAGTACTGGAGCGGGTTGCCATGCTGTCTCCCAAATACAATACAATGGAATGGACTTAAACTAATGGAATAATTTTAATACCATTGAGTTTTTCTTTTGGATACTTAAGTCTGACATGAAGGGCATGACATTTGTAGGCTATCCAAATGTGTTTAAGTAGGCAGATATAAGCTGTTTCTACCCCAAGGCCCTCCAATGGAAGAAGCACAAAGCCCCTGCTAATACCGCCTTTGTCCCCTGACTGCATGGTCTTCATCTAGCAGAGTAAAGACAAAACAGTACCTAGTGCCGTGTGGGATTGTCAGCTTGTATATCTGTCTCCCCACTAGGCTATGAACAATTTGAGTACAGGGATCTTGTCTGATTCATTTCTATAGGATTTAATCAGGTGTGTACTTCATGGATAGAAGGGTAAGTGGGTGAAGAAGTTTGAGGTTGAGAGACAGGGACTTTGAGAACATCAGAATTTAAAGGATGGGTAAAGTAAGAAAAATCTGTGAAGAAGGTTGAGACAGAGGAATCAGAAGAGGAGGAAGGAAAGCAGGAGAAAGGGGAGAAAGGAGTGTCAGGGAAAAAAGAGGTAAAGGGAGTTTTAAGGAGGGAATGATGAAAAGTACCCCACACTGAAACAGTTATGCTGTGCCTAGTCACTCAATCGTGTCCGACTCTTTGTGTCCCCATGGACTGCAGGCCACCAGGCTCCTCTGTCCATGGGAATTTGCCAGGCAAGAAAACTAGAGTGGGTTGCCATTCTTTTCCCCAGGGGATCTTCCCAACCGAGCGATTGAACCAAGGTCTCCCACACTGCAGGTGGATTCTTTGCCATCTGAGCCACCAGGGAAAAGTTAAATAAATAAAATGAGGATTGAGATGATTTAGCATTAATGGGCTCATTTCTTAGCTTGGTAAGGAAGATCTCATGGAAGGTAGAAATGGAACCAAATTTATTTATTTCTTTTGTGTGTGCAATCTCTAGGTGTTACTTTATCTGTTATACATAAATATACTTCTAGTAGATTAATGTTTCCTGCAGAGAATCCAATTTAGGTTAAGGAATTGGGGAAGTAGAAGCAATGATTATAGACAGCTCTTAGATGGAATGTATGTGAGGTTAAAAGATGAGATGCTCACTTAGGAAAGATGTTAAAGGGGAAGATTTTGAGGATTTCAAGTTGTGAGACTTTAATATAGTTTTGAACTTCATGAGAAAAGCAAAGGGCAAGAGGTGAGGTGGAAAACATGAACTTCAATTCAGCTTTGAAGCCTGTCATTGGTACCCTAGTATTCTGTACATATGTAGGTTTAAAGCTGCTTATAAAGATCCTGCCCCTTGCCCATCTGAGGTATGGTCTTAGCAGTTAGCCAGAGACTTGTGTTTCAGACAATCTTCAGAAGACAAATAAGGCTTCTGGGCATTTCCACAGCACCTCCTATGGGAGTATAATTATGAAGTATATACCCTTAAACTTCATCAAGAAAAAGAATTCTCATAATGCCAATAAAATAAGAACTGGTATGTGCTATTTTCCTTCTATACAGTGAATACCTCTCTAGTAATCAGCAGAAGATTGACGAAATTATCTTTAGAGGTCATCCAAATGTCTTTTTTTTTTTTTAGCTGTTTACATAAAAGGCAGGTGTGTGTGTGTGTGTGTGTGTGTGTGTGTGTGTGTGTGTGCTCCCGTGTGTTTGGAATTTAATTGTCTAGATAATTGCTTTAAGTATCCACTTCTCTGACAGCACTACTCCCACTTAGTTATATAACCTCAAATTGTCAGGAACTGTCTAACAATATAATGAAGACCAGGAGGGAGCAAAAGTTGCCATGTAAGAGTGGATGGCCCAGCAAACCAGACTGAAACCATGACTACCACTGGTGAAGTTCCTCATCACATCTTTTCTCTCCTTGATTCCTCTACTCCTTCCTGGACAAAGTCACATCAGACAAATCACCATTCTCCAAACATACTTTGTAACTGCAGACTTCTGAGTTCTTTGTGTTTTCCCTTTTCTTGAAATAAGGCTCATCTTTTTAACATGTCAAACTCCTCCTCATTCCTCAAGATCTAGTGTAAATTAAATCTTCTCTTATTCCCTACCCAAAGGATGGAATTGCTTTAGCTACAGCCTGACTTTTCCTAAATGTCCCCTGATGTTTACAGTGCTATCTCTGTTTTTCTCAGTTCAGAATGCCATTCTGTCTGCCTTTCATCTCCATCTGTTTACATCTTGGAACCTGAGAACATCAAAGCAAAAAGAGCTCTTAGAGATCATAATTTTTCAGATGGGGAAATTGAGTCCCAAAGAAGCAACAGGTAACTAACAGGAAAACCAGAGCTAGGTTAAGGGTCTTGGGAAGTGGGGCATAGTGTGGTATAGTGGAAAGGTAACATCTTTTGAGTTAAATTAATTTGGGCTCAAACTCTGACTCTACCATCAATAAACTTATTTTTCATCTTCTCTGAGCATCATTTGTTTTATGTTTAATTTTTTTAAAAGATAGTATCTCTTATGGTTTTTGTATCATATAAAAATGTCTATTTTGGTGCCTGGCACATGACAGAAGCTCTGAAGTATTATGTATGTCTGTATGAATGTATGTATTTTCACTTTAGGAAGGCAGTGTGATAGAGAGGAAAGGATCACATAATAATAATAAAATGTTTGCAGTAAACAAACTCATCTGCCTACTACTTATATGAGCTTGGACAAATCAAGCTTGAACTTTTGATGGAGGCCTTCATATCTATTTTTAGGAAAACTGTGAAGATAAGCAAAACTTTGCATCAAGTACCTGATATCTACGCATTAATGTATATGAGGCATTCAAAAAAGGGTTCTTTTACTATTGGTATTATTTCCTCCTCATGATCTCTTTTCATATAGTAAATCTGTGAGCTTCAAATAAAAGGTATTATTATGTCTGTTTGTCAAGAAGTGTAGTGGATTATGGGCTGGCAGCCACATTTTGAATATTCTGAACCAAACAGGGACAATCAGGGTATGATAAGTAGATTTAGAAAAACCCAATAGTGGACACTGCTCAGAAATCAGGCATGTGGATGGGCCTCTATCATCTAGAAGAACCAGGTGTCAGGACTGACTCAGCTATGGAAGCAGGATCAGGTGGAACTTAAAGAGTTGGCCCTAAGGTCCCAGGTATGATGTCTTTCTTGTCTACTTACTCCCAGACAGAACTATCACCTTCTTGTCTGAACCCTGCCACAGACGTTCTCATCACAGGAACTGTGCTTTTTCTGTCCTTTTATCCACTTTAATTCTCTCCAATTTGATTGTAAATTGGTGAGGCTTTTTATGATTCACATCTGTAGTCTTGTTTACTAGTAAACCCTCAGTTCCTATTTTGTTTGACCTATTAACTATTACTTCACTCAGAGCTTGACACATAGTAAATACTCAGTGAGTGTTCAGTCAATGAATGAATGAATGAATCCAGTGAAACAGTATGTAAACTGTAAAATGCTGTTTTTAGGAGAGTGGTTTTCGACAGCAATTATTACTAAGTCAACCAGTAAGCTGGACCTTAATCTGTTGTTCTGACCTCACCAGTTAGGCATGCAGGGCACAAAAAGGCCACGTGGTGAACCGCAGAGGCACAGGCTGAGTCAGAATGGATGCTGTGAGGTCGTTTATTTCCCCTTGTCTGAAAAGCTCTGGTAAAGATCCCATCTTTCATGCCATCTGAAACCCCTGTGGGATTTCCCCAGGAACATCATACAGAATATTGGGCCCGCCTGGGAGCCATTATCCTGTGTGAGATGACAGGTCTGGAAAAAATGACATGATTTGTACACATTCCCAGCTGCCATCGAAGCTGCTGCCTTAATGGATTAATTAGCTGTCTGTGTTTTGGTGCCTGTATTGGCAGATAGGCTGCTCAGCTGATCATAGGCTTCCATGGACATTCAAAGATGTATATAGTGATGGTAATAATAATAAAAATAATAATAACAAGCTAATATTTATTGATAGTTAGAGTTGGTGATGGACAGAGAAGCCTGGCCTGCTGCAGTCAATGGGGATGCAAGGAGTCAGATACGACTTAGAGACTGAACTGAGCTGATACACCAGATAATGTCCCAAGTACCTTAAATAGATTATTTTACTCTCATAATAGCTCTTAAGATACATACTATTGTTCTTTCTACTCCATAAGAGGAAACAGTGGCAAAATCAGGACTTAACTTAGGATGCTGAACTCCATAGTTTGTGCACTGAACCGATAACCTTATCCCTAATTTAAGGATGAAGAAAAAGAGGCTCAGATGTTAGGTGGTTTGCTCGTAAGTAACTGAACCAGCCAAAATGTGTCTGCCCCATCACAGTCTGTGCCCCTTCAGCCCTGCAAGGTCCTGGCCTGTGCACAGAGTCAGGCAGGTCTGTCCATAGGTAGCTAGCAGAGCCTGAGCAGTCCAGATTCTGTATGAATTCTAGGAGAAGGCAGGACCCTAGGCCCCAAAGAACTGGTACTACCAGAGGTCTTAGCCCCAGGAGCAAGGCGGAGTCCTAATTGTTCTGGTTCTGTGAATATAAATACAATGACCAGCAACAGGTTTTACTTCCCACAAGTCACTGAACAGGGCTCTTTATATTCTACTGCTTCTCTGCACACCTCCACATCCCCTTTCCAATTCATTAAGAAAAAGGGTAGAGGTAGAGAAATGCCCAGTTACTGAGTATATATTATTATTAGAAAGCATTTCTAGAGTGTAATTTGTGGTGATCTTCTAAAAACCCCATGAAATAGGTAGCATCATCATTCTCATTTTGAAGTTGAAGTTAGAAGAAGTAATGTGTCCCAAATCACACAGCTGCTAATTATCTGGGTTGTGCTTTTAACCCAGGTCTATTATACTTGGTTGTTGTTGTTTAGTTGCTAAGTTTTATCTAACTCTTTTACGACCTCATTGACTGTAGCCCACCAGGCTCTTCTGTCCATGGGATTTCCCAGGCAAGAATAGTGGAGTGAGTTGCCGTTTCCCTCTCCAGGGGATCTTCCTGACCCAAGGATCAAACTCACATCTCCTGTATTGGCAGGCAGGTTCTTTACCACTCAGTCACCAGGGAAGCCCTATAGTACTTAGTAACACTCAATAAATATTTGTTGAATGAATGAATGACAGATATAAAAAACTCAAGGATCTTTCAGGTACACCAGGTTACTTTTTAAGATGACTTAAATCTGTGGTTCATAACACTGGCTGCACATTGGAATATATACAAAGCTTCTAAAAAATATGAAATGCCCACCGCTCCTCCATTAAATCAGAAACTATCCCCAGGCATTGTTATTTTTTTTAATGACCCATGTTATTCTCATGTGTAGCCAGGGTTGAGGACTACTGATCTTGGAAGGACTGGGAGTTCTCCCTGATAGATTTAGATGTGAAGCATTTGTAAGTAGCTAATGACTCCTGCTCTTAGGGAAAGTGAGATGTGAAGCAGGGATCAGAGTATCTTTGGCCTTTGGGTAAGGTTTGTGCTGCTCCGACTATTGTTGTCCTGGCCTCTCTTATCCATCTGGTGGAAGTATATAGCTTGTTTGCCTGCCTTGCCTTCTGACCACTCTCATTTGCTTATTCCTGAACTTAGCATGAATTCCTTTTGTCTTGCTGATGACTGCACCATCTGGGCACTGCCAGGAGCCTACTGGGATGGCTACCTTATTTTCCTCCTTCCTCAATCATTTGCTGCTGAGATTCCCCAGCTCCGAGCTCACTGCCACCCTGTGGTCCACCTCTACCAGCAAGCAGCTCTCCGTTGCTCTCCTTTGCTCCTTCTCGGAGAGTATAACAATTTTTCTGTGTTCCTATTTCTTAGTCTTCTGTCTCTGACAAAGAAGGATATTGTGAAAATCAATCACTTGGGTCAAGGAGAAAGTATTGATTCAGCTAACAGCGCTGGTGCTCCAAGTGAGTCCAAAGGTGAGAGAGATAAAATTGACAGGAATTTTAGGGGCTGACTCTGCGATTTCCTCGATCTATGCTCAAGAAATAAGCTCCCAAGAATCTTCCCTCCTGTCCAACTTTTGTGGCCTCTTGGGCCTGCCACTTTACTACAAATTTCTCTTACCCTGCCCCTCCTCTGTGCTACTGGAGTGCTCTGGGTCTTCCTCCCAAACTGCACGTACCATAATGTTGGTGTAACACACAGGATTATGCACACACACCAGTCTGGGATCTCTCCAAGGGCAGAGAATTACAAAGTATGTTGTGCTGTCTCTGTGCCCATTTCTCAGATCAGGTCCTGGCATAAAGCTGGTGTCAATGATTGTTAAGTTTTACGTCTTTGAACAGTAAAGCATTTTACTGAATGTTTTCACAACTGTTATTTTATGTAGGACCCATAGCAACCCTAAAAGATAGTGTTCAGGAATTCATATCCACATTGACAGAATAAGCAGCTAAAAAATCTGAGCCCAGAACTGTTGACTCTATGGCAGAAAATGCTCTGTGACAAAAGTGTTCTGTGTCAACATTCTCCATGATGAAGTAATACAACTAGCAACTTTTAACACAATTTACCATTCACATCTTCTCAAATGACCTTCTTCTTTTGGCTTTAGAGAACAGTTTTTTCTTCATTATCTTTCCAGGTCTCCTTTTACTGGTTCTCTTTCATTTCCTAGACCTCTAGATATTGAAGTGCCCTGAAGTTTGATCTTTGGAACTTTTCTTTTCTCAGTATTGCATCATTGATAATCTCACCTAGTCTCATGGCTTAAAATACCATGTATCAGCTGATGATTCCTAAATGTATGCCTCTACCTAGCCCTCTTCCTTGAACTCCTGAATGATACATTCAATGGCTTACTCAGTGGCTTACTTGGACATATAATAGAAACACAGCTTGTCTAAAACCAAATTTATAATTTCTAATCCCCAAACTAGATTTCCCACAGTCTCCCCTATCTCTGTAAATGGTAACTCCATCAATCCCCTTTACCCCTTCTCCTTTTTGAAATCACCTTTGATTCTTCTCTCTCTTTTCCAACAGCCTGTCTATCAACATATCTTGTCTCTATCATCAAAATGCATCCATATTCCTAATCACCCTATCACTTTTACTGCTATCTCCTTATTGCAAACCAACATATGTCTCCCCTGGATTCTTAGAAAAGCCTAACTAATGGTCTCAATTCTGACCTTGCCTCTCCTACTCTTCCACATATATACTCAGTACAGATTATTCTACACCTCAAAGCCAGAGTGATCCTCTGAAATTAGTGCCATATTGTGGTAGTTCTAAGCTCAAAGTCCTTCAGTGGCTTTTTATCTCTCTGAGAGAAACAAAAATACAAAGGTTTCACAATAGTCTAGAAATTCCTACATGATCTGTCCGTCCAGCCTGATCTCTCCTTTGCCACCTTCTCCCTTCATCATTCTCTCTACTCACACTGGTCTTTTTGCTGTCCCATGTACTCACCAAGCATATTCTTGCTTCAAGACATTTGTAATTGCTGGTCTTTACTAGAAAACTCTTCCCACTTCTTTCCTTCCTTTATGTCTCTGCTCAAATGGCACATTGTTAATAATGCTTTCCCTGACCATTCTATGAGATGGCATTTCCTCGCCTTAGCATTTCATGTCCACCTTATGTGCATGCGTGCTACGTTGCTTCAGTTGTGTCCGACTGTTTGCGACCTCATGTACCACAGCCAGCCAGGCTTCTCTGTCCATGGGATTCTCCAGGCAAGAATACTGGAGTGGTTGCCATGCCCATCTCCAAGGGATCTTCCTGACCCAGGGATGGAACCCAGATCTTCCGCACTCCAAGCAGATTCTTTACCATCTGAGCCAGCTTGAGAATATTGGAACTCAGGGAGTGAAAATGTCTTGGTTAAGATTATATAGGAAACAGTGGCAAAGTTGCCTCTAGAATCCTCATTTTCTCATTCCAGGGCTCTTCCTACTCTATCTAAATGCTTCCCTTAAGAAGTGGTATTGATTTTAAAATTATTTAATGAACACTTCCATTCCCCAGGCTTGATGCTAGAGACTAAAATTCATGGGCAAAATTACCTTCCTTCAAGGTGTCCATAATCTAGTAGGAGAGATAAACACATGAACAGATGAGTAAAATATGATCAATCAATGACAGAGAAAGGCACAGGATAGCATAGGAGTCCAAAGAAGAGTAATAACCCAGTAATAACCTGTGGGGAGAGAAAAGGGGCCCAACAGAGAAACAGGAAAGAAAACCTTCCCGGAGACATGGCACTGACCCAAGAACATGGAGTACCAGGGAAATGTTAGTTACTGATAAACTCTAAAGTATCAGTGGCTTAACAAATAAGTGTATTTCTCATTTATATAACCACTCAATGTGAGTGTTCCTGTTCAGCGCACAGTTTTCCTATATTTAGTGATTAGGGCAATACCTCAAGGCTGTGGGAAACTTGAGCAAGTATTTTTTATGGGATTTCTGTCTATATAAGGAAATTGATGAACAAAAATACAAAACTCATCTAAAAATTATAAAAAGCACTACAACTATTGAAGTATAGTGACTTATGGAAGAAGATATAGAATAATATGGAGAAAAAGTAGTTATGTTTTTTAACTGTAATTAGTGCTTGTGAAATTTCTTTATAGTGTCTAGACACCATCTCTTTATAGTCCTTATTATGTTCACAAATATCTGGTTCCTGCCTAATTTCACGTCTCCCACCTCAAGAAAAAAATAGCAACCCTGTTATTACTCACAATACCATGATTCTTAGGAATCTGTTTATATTAAAACAATATAGACCATGTTGCCTTTGTAGTTCCATAATAACATTTATTCCATGCTGATTGCACTGATATTCATGACACTACATTGTTCATTATAAATGATAACTTTCAGGGAATCTCTCACAGGTTGCTTTTGTGCTTTGTTGATGATGATCAAAGATGCAAGTCTTTCTCATATATGCAGGCAAATGTAACCAATAGTTTGGTTTTCTAGTTATATTAAATTTTCTTTCCAAAATTTTACACTGTAATATTTCTCTTAAACTCTTTTCTTCACTATAAAAATTGGATTCTCTTAAACTCTTTAGGCCATAGTCATTGACCAGAATGTGAACCCTCTCACTGTTGACTATATTCCTGACTTCAGTTTACAACCCAAGTGAGGAAAATAGGCTGGGGGCTGTGGACAGAGTGAAAGGAGTCATTTCACTGATGCAAGGAAAGTCCATCTCTCAACTGGACTGCTTGAAAACAGCCCAAAGGCAAGTGAGGACATAAATGGAGAGGGTCTACTGGCATTGAGAAGGTGTCTAAAGCTCTCAAACAAGGCTACCCTTCAAGGACTGCTGGCCAGACACTGGTATGGAGCCTATGTGGGAATGAATGGCTGCCCTGCATGCCAAAAGCAGCAAGTACGTAGGGTAAAGAGTGGGAGCTGACACAGGAACCCAGGCCCCTGAGTGAGCGTACCACACACCAAGAGTTAGCAGTGGCAGTCAGTAGTCCAGAGTCCAAACTTGTCCTGCCATGAGTGAGCACCCTCTGGCAGCACAGTCTCACGTGATCCCCTGCAGTAGGTATCCTATCAGCCAATGGAAATGATCCCCTCACCACACTACCTTTATAGAACCCTGGGCACTACCCAAAACTCCAAGATGACCCCTTGGATATGTGTCTCAGAGCTTCTTTTGGCACCTGGTCCATCCTATACACGGGTTAGAAGTGGGAAAGTTTCCAGAGTTTGCAGAGCCCATTGCAAAATAAAAATGTGGGTCCCCTTGTTAAGAACTATTAAGAATTCCAAGGTGGTACCTCCCAGAATATTGGAAATAAAAGCAAAAATAAACAAATGGGACTGAATTAAACTTAAAAGCTTTTGCACAACAAAGGAAACTATAAGCAAGGTGAAAAGACAGCCCTCAGACTGGGAGAAAATCATAGCAAACAAAGCAACAGACAAAGGATTAATCTCAAAAATATACAAGCAACTCCTGAAGCTCAATTCCAGAAAAATAAATGACCCAATCAAAAAATGGGACAAAGAACTAAACAGACATTTCTCCAAAGAAGACATACAGATGGCTAACAAACACATGAAAAGATGTTCAACATCACTCGTTATCAGAGAAATGCAAATCAAAACCACAATGAGGTACCATTACATGCCAGTCAGGATGGCTACTATCCAAAAGTCTATAAGCAATAAATGCTGGAGAGGGTGTGGAGAAAAGGGAACCCTCTTACACTGTTGGTGGGAATGCAAACTAGTACAGCTGCTATGGAAAACAGTGTGGAGATTTCTTAAAAAACTGGAAATAGAACTGCCATATGACCCAGCAATCCCACTGCTGGGTATACACACCAAGGAAACTAGATCTGAAAGAGACACGTGCACCCCAATGTTCATCACAGCACTGTTTATAATAGCCAGGACTTGGAAGCAACCTAGATGCCCATCAGCAGATGAATGGATAAGGAAGCTGTGGTACATATACACCATGGAATATTACTCAGCCATTAAAAAGAATTCATTTGAATCAGTTCTAGTGAGATGGATGAAACTGGAGCCCATTATACAGAGTGAAGTAAGCCAGAAAGACAAACACCAATACAGTATACTAACGCATATATATGGAATTTAGAAAGATGGTAACAATAACCCTATATGCAAAACAGAAAAAGAGACACAGATGTACAAAACAGACTTTTGGACTCTGTGGAAGAAGGCAAGGGTGGGATGTTTCGAGAGAACAGCATCGAAACATGTATATTATCAAGTGTGAAACAGATCACCAGCCCAGGTTGGATGCATGAGACAAGTGCTCAGGGCTGGTGCACTGGGAAGACCCCAGAGGGATCGGGTGGAGAGGGAGGTGGGAGGGGGGATCAGGATGGGGAATATATGTAAATCCATGGCTGATTCATGTCAATGTATGACAAAAACCACTACAATATTGTAAAGTAATTAGCCTCCAGCTAATAAAAATAAATGGAAAAGAAAAAGAAAAAAAGAATTCCAAGGTGGTAACAACAGAGCACTAAGACCAACACAGGGTCCTTATAAGCATAAGGCCTTATGCAGTTGCACAGGTCACATGCTAATGAAGCCAGCCCTCGGTAGAAAGTCAGAGGGCACCCCCAAAGGAGAAAACGACTGGTTTAGGCTCAGGGCACCAGGCCTGGACAACACTGCCATCGCTTGCCAGTTCCATGCGCTCAAGGGGACCTAGAAAATTTTGAGGACGTTATTCCAGAGAACAGGGCCTCCAAATGTGGAAGACCCAGACCAGGGCCTCTTTTGCCAGTTCTAAGGGCTATAATGTTTGTGGTTAAGGGCCCCAGCCTCCTTTCATCTTGCATCTTTGCCATTTCCTCTTATTGGAGTACTATGCCATTCATTATGCTAGTTTCTGTAATTTTTTGATGATTTTGAAATATTTTAAAATTAAATATATAAAGATTTAAATAAGAAAATTCACTTATCTATAAAGCATCAGTGTTAAGCATAATATCGTGAGTGTCCTCCCTTTGACCTCTTGGGGACCTTGTTACTGTCGAAAGTCGCATCACCCTGATCAGTATTGCTTGTCTATCTGCCTGCTATATTAGTCCAGAGAGTTCTTTGAGGCTAAGTGCCATATCTTATGTGTTCCTACTTCTGCAGCCTAAGCAGAGTTAGTTGAGAATGTGTTAGCAAATGTTAGTTGATTGATTGAGTCAATCAGTCAATCTAATTCCTAGAAATGATTATAAACCTCTTTCCTCCCTTTCCCTGACTTTTACTTACAGCCTCTGAGTCCCTCTCCTCCAGGCTCTCTTTACTTTCTCCAGAGAGGCTGCAGTTATTTTAACTGGAGAAAAAAAAATTTAAGAAAAATATGAGGGTGCCTTTAAATATTCTATAAGAAAAGGGTTCTTGTGATTGAAAGCCATTAAAATATATTGGTTATTTGAAGCAAAGGAGTTTTGTCTGTTGCTGTTCACACTGGAGTTTTGAATACATTAGGATTTATGGCTGCTGTCTTTTGAAGAAAGGGAGTTGTTGGATCACCTTGAGTTAGAAGTGAAGAGCTGTCACTGCTGCGTACTGGACAAATGCCACTGATGGCCAGGAAATTCGACATGTAGGGTGCACCCCACCCTAAATCAAAGTGCAGTTCTGCCAACCTTGGGCACATTGTGGGTTTTTTAGGGAATCTTGGGGAGCTAACTCTCAACAGGAAGACAAGAACAGGGGACAGCATGTGAAGAGAAGGCCAATCTAGGCAGATACCACAGGGTCTAATGCTTGAGGCTGGTCTTTTTAGCTTCCTATTGCAGGAAACAAAGGAAGGTCAACTCCAACTAATGAGTTAGGGTCAGAGCTGACATCCACCTGTGAGGGCTCAGTCTGGCAAGCTAATATTAATAGTTAGTGATTAATGGCTCCCAGTTCCCATGTATTTGCTGCATGGTTTGCCAGATATTTTACACTTTTTAGCTCATATTTCTCACAGTATTCTTTCCATTTCACTGATAATCAAATTTCACCGATAAAGACACGACAGTTGCTTCAGTCATGTCTGACTCTTTGAGACTCCATGGACTGTAGCCTGCCAGGCTCTTCTGTCCATGAGATTTTCTCCAGGCAAGAATACTGGAGTGAGTTGCCATTCCCTCCTCCAGGGGATCTTCCCGACCCAGGGATTGAACCCATGTCTCCAGCATCTCCTGCACTGCAAGCAGATTCTTTTTTTCCTGCTGGCCAGAGCCAATCAAAATTTATTTCTCGTCCTGCCTAGCTCTCTGTTTGCTTTTGTTTTTGTTTTTAATTACACCAAGTTAAACAAACTAGCATTCCATGCTGTCTAACCAGCCTGTAACAAAGTGCTAACACAAGGTAGGGAGCGGAAAGGGGAAACCTCCCTGCTGGCTGCCAGGCCCTGACCCTCACATTTGCCAGCCCATCAGTTTCCCACCACACTGGGAGTGAAGTCAGCAGATATATAAGGGTAAGATTTGGCTCCCAAGCCCACCTGCAGCATTGACCCTACAGAGTGACCCCGAGTGAAAATACTATAACTGTGGTAAAAACATACAAGTGGGCTTGATATCCATCCTAACTCAGATGGTCTTCTGTCAGGGGCCAGGGCAAGGGAAGAACCATAGAAGGGGCATTCATTCCTCTGTGGAGGAAAGTTTGGAAGAAGATGAAGGATGTGCATTAGGCTTGAAGTATGAGGAAGGCGCCAGCAACAGGCTGTGCAGCAAGGGGATCACAGGCTGGATCCTGAGTCCACACTTCCATCTTTAGCAGTCGTGTGCCCTTGCACATGCCATTTAACTACTCTGTGGCTCTGTACTCTTAAAAGGAAGGTAATAGCAGATATAGGGTCCTTTGTGGCTCAGCTGGTAAAGAATCTGCCTGCAATGCGGGTTCAACCCCTGGATTGGGAAGATCCCCTGGCAAAGGGAAAGGCTATCCACTCCAGCATTCTGGCCTAGAGAATTCACAAAGAAAGGAACATGACTGAGCAACTTAGAAAAAGCAGATGTCACTTTCTGGATACTATATTTACATTATCTGATGTAATCCTCACTGATCCCTTGAGGTCACTGCTTTTTTTAGCTTCTAAGATTCCTTTACCTTCCAGATCTGTGGAGCAATTATCTCTAGGGGAAAAACTGCCACTCTCTGGGAGTAATGTGATTTTCGGGGGGGGGGAGTGCGGCCAGGGTTGGCAGTCAGAGAAAACCAAGGTTGTTTGTGTGATCAGAGAGACATTAAGAGATAGCACTTGCTCACATCATACTCGTGGAAATTCATGCCTCTGCCATGTCACCTAGATTTTTACAGCAGTGACTTAGAAAGAAGAGTCATATATCACAGCCACACTAATAATAACCTCATGCTTTCATGTAGCCCTTTTCCACATGGCATCTCATTTGGTCTTGACAAGCTTTAAGGCAAGATGGAAGAAACACCAAATGTGACTATATGTTCTTAAGCAGGTCACTTCCTTCTCTCTGAATCTTTGCACAGTGTCTGACACAATAAAAATGTAATATTATTCAATAAATGTTTAAAGAAATAACATAAAATTCACAGAAATGCCATTGGAGTCAAACTGGATAATGTGCAACAAAATACCTTGTAAACTGTAAATTATGTGTCAAATTGGCTTCCATCTAGGATGTGGTTTATTTCTGGGAGGAGCTTATCTGAGATGCAGAAACTTGATATAGGAACAGTTTTGTTAAGATTTTGACATGTTTTCATGTATGCTGTAGCTCAGGGCTGGTCTCTAGTCCCAGAAGGTAGGGGAAGTGGTAGTAGGAAAAGGGAATTGGAATACAAATAAGGAAACTGAGGCATACTTCCAGTTACAGGACTGGCTTTGGATAAAAAGTGAAGCACACTGCTTAGGGGACCGATTCCAGTCATTAAATTGCTCATCATTTTTCAACTGAAGATCCTTAGTTTGTCTTCCTGTGTTTCTGTCCCCAAAGGCACTTGTGAAGGATAAGCAATTCATTTGAGGTTCCATTCTCAACTTACCTCATTTTATGAGACCACTCTATCTCTGGGAGAGGCTGTATTTAGGCAAATGCCAAGCACAGCGTTCCTGCTCTGAGCCAAGTCCCAGTCAGCAACCTGTCTCTCTGGAAGGTGTCTACAGCATGGGCTAAATTTACGATTCCTCCCTGGGAGTCTTAAATAGTACATGATGGCCTTTTCATCTACCCATACAGCATTATTAATACCACCTCAGAACTTAGGATCAGATGGATGGAAGTCTGTGAAGCTGAAGGAGAAAAGAAACTTACCTTCACTGAGCATCTGCTGGGTTCCGGGCTCCGTGCTGGTATCTTCCATCCTCAGTGGGTATTTGCCCCGTTTGCTGGCTCCCCAGCCCCTTTTGAATATTCTCCTTCCTGAGTCCTTCACCTCATGGTAGAAATTAGAAAAATCCTTTCCCTAACTTCTCCCACAGCTAGGGTACAATATGTTATCTAGGCTTCATCAGTCCAAAGCGCCCCCACAAGATATCAGTTCCAAGATGAGCAGCTATGAGGCCTAGGCAGGAAGCAACCTTGAGTTCTGGCCCAGGAATGCCCCTGCGCTGGCAGCATAGAAGTTGTCATAACTGTTAGCACAGAGTGGCGTTAGCTGTGCATCTGGTACTTAGAGGTAGGGGCAGCAACTGTGATTTTCTCATCAGACTAGTTCTGCGGCAACCTCGGCAAGGAGCTCAGCCTCAAACTTGTTTTCTGGACCTTTAACTCATTCTGTGAGCTACCAGATTCCTTTAGGAAGCTCTCTTTATGCCTACTCGTCTATTCAGTTTCTGTTGCTGGCAATTAAGAACTGATGCCCATCCATTATCTGAGTTGATCCCCTCACGTTCTAAATAGGAAGGCAGCCCTGCCCCCATTTTCACACATTGAAACAGTCTCTGTGGTTGAAGAACTCATCTGAGGTTCCATAGCCAGGAGTCTATCCACTTGCAAAGCCTACTGCCTTCCTTCTACAGCACCCTCCTCTGCTTGGAGCTCTCTGCCTCGGTGTTCCTTCTACTTAGAAGAAGTGAAATGAAGTCACTCAGTCATGTCCGACTCTTTGTGACCCCATGGACTGTATAATGCCAGGCTCCTCCATCCATGGTATTTTCCAGGCAAGAATACTGGAGTGGGTTGCCATTTGCTTCTCCAGTTCTACTCAGAAGCTGGAGGATGTTGGCGAGGTGAAATAGAGGTCACAAAGAGAGAAGAGTGCTCTCATCCTACAACTGCCCTGTGTGTTTCCCAAGAACATAAATATTTATTCCCTTTATTCATCCTCTTGCTCTTGAACTCTGACCCCCACCTCCCAAGATTTTACTGACCACCATATTTAATTAACTCCTTCCTGCCCCTCCCGCTTACTGTCATATCAGTCTTCTTTATTCCCTTCACATCTGATATTATTATCTGATAATATCTTTCTCACTTTCTGAGTCACTTGATATTTCTCCACTTCCTGCCAGAATGTAAGCTCCGTGAAGGCACAGCCATTTTTGCCTGAGCATGTATCCTCAGTGCCTAGAACAGTGGCTCATGGTTAGTAGATACTCAATAAATATTTGCTGAATGAATGGATGAGTGAATGAAAGAGCAAATGAGCAAATAGTTGGATAAATAGAAACACTGCTCACTCAAAGTCGTATCCTAGAGAGGCTGTGTGCGTATTCCAATGACACTATTATCACTTTCTTAATTTTCATTGAACAAATTTACCTTTTGTATCAACCTTTGGAATCAATTTTCAGGCCATGCAATAGAAAGAACTGGGCTTTGGAATTAGACAAAAACCTTGCTTCAAGCCTAGATTCCCCCATTTATTAGCTATATGACTTTGGGAAAATCACATAACTTCTCTGAGCATTTGTTTTCTCATCTTTAAAACAGAGGTTGTAATTCTTCCATTATAAGACCATCATAAGGATTAATGCAATAAAGTGTTTCTCCTCAACTTCACATTAGCTGTCCTACTTGTTCAACAATTCTGGTCAAAAGTACTAAGCACAGCTGAATAAGTTGGCTTATCATGTCTTTTCCATAAGTGGCTTGGGTAAGAAAATGCAGTAGCCTCCCCTTCAGCTCTCTTCACATGTGGTTGGTATAGCTGCTTCTGCACAGAACCCTGAGAGTCCTACCAGAGAAGCTTTCCTGAGAAGATGCTGACTGCAGCACATAGCGGTCCTAACCCCTGATGCTTTTGCTGACCATGCCAGTGCATTCTGACCTGTCGTTTCTCTGAAGAACTAGAGTGAAAGATAAGAGAGCTCAATCTAGTATCAGCTGTGTGTTATCTTGGTCTAGTTACTTCTCCTCTTTGGATCTAAAGTCTTTTAAATAGGAGCTCATTTGGTAAAGAATCCACCTGCAACGCAGGTGACCCTAGTTCGATTCCTGGGTTGGGAAGATCCCTTGGAGAAGGGATACGCTGCCCACTCCAGTTTTCTTGGGCTTTTCTTGTGGCTCAGTTGGTAACAAATCCACCTGCAATGCGGGAGACCTGGGTTTGATCCCTGGCTTGGGAAGAGTCCCTGGAGAAGGGAAAGGCTACCTACTCCAGTATTCTGGCCTGGAGAATTCCATGGACTGTATAGTTCATGGGGTCGCAAAGGGTCAGACACAACTGAGCAACTTTCACACTATCAGATACTCTAAAGTGTCTCCAAATCTTACATGATATGACTTTGTTTAGAAACTTCTATCTGAATTTTTGAGGGTCCTGAGGAAAGGTTGCTGAACAATATGATGTCATGGCCACAAATATTAAGATATAAAGAGAACCAGAGAGAGCAATGCCCCCTCCCCCTCTCCCAGACTACAGAGCCACAGAAGATACTAGCCAGGACTCCCCAGAAAGCCACCCCAGCCAATCTGGGCCACAGTCCTGGCCCCCCTCATGGGGTTCAGGGAATGAGGGGCTCGCTGTCTGCCCCAGTTGGTGGGTTTCAAGCCATAATGGTACTCCCTCCCGACTTACCTAGCTAATAACAGACGCATAGTTTTCTCTGTCCCCCTCATCCCCATCCAGCTAACCTAACATTGCTGATTAAATTTTCTTGATGTTTCCTACTGAAGAAAAAAATGGAGCGGGAGTGATGAGAGGGGGCAAGAGCATTGGGGAAAGACAGATGAGGGTGGGAAGGACCCTCCACTCAAGAGCAACATTAAACAGCTGGCAAGATGGGGCAGCTGTAACACTGTCCTAAGGACAGACTATGTGGGTGAGGCTGGTTATGGCCTGACCAGGAGATCAAACAAGGGAGTTGGGAACATCTGAGGTGGGTCCCGAGGGGTCCTCATTGATCTCATTTGGCTCCGCTGTTCTTGAAAGCCTACTGCTTCTCTCATGCACTTATTTCCAGCACAACATTCTGAAATCAGACCTGCAAGCAATATTATTTGTACTGCTGAGCCCTTGGCACTGTGCAGAGCTGTGAGGCTACAGAGAGGGATCAGATACAGCCCCACCCATAGAAAGTTTACAGTGCTTGAAAACACTTCCATTTGGCTAGAGTGACCTTGGGCAAGTTACTTAATCTCCCCGTGTTTCGGGTTTTACATTTGTTAAAATAGGGACAGGAATATTACTTATCTCCTGTGTTGTTGTCAGGATTACATGTGTAGCTAATAATATGTTGATGCAATATGCAGAACTCAGAGTGTATTCCTAATAGCAGCTTTATTTTTGTCTCCTATCAATACTTCAAAGCTATTCAGAGGGATAGTCTTTCCCCTGCCCTGGATGAACATTCTCCTTTTAGGTAATAGTCCTTCAATCACTTTAATTAATACGCATAGCCTCAATTCAGTAATTAAAAATGTCCAATTCTAGACAGTAATCAAAACTCTGGGCTTGATTTAATGTCTTCTTCCTTCGTGCCTCCACCTCTAGCCAAGGTTAAAGAGGGAGAGGACTAGGGGTGTGAAGAGAACAGAAGGATCCCACTTGCCTGACACTCTCCTAAGCTGGCTTCAGGCTCTCTGGACTAGGTAGATGTTTGCAGCTGATTCCCTCTCAGGTTGGTGATTTAATGGGTTCCTTGGAGGTGCCTCTGCTTGAAAGAAACCATCACTTGAGGAATACATCCTGCTCCTCCCACTGTCACTATACCCTTGATTTCCTGCTTTTCTGGTGGTCTGCTGTATACATAGATTTCACAGGAGTCAAAACAGCATCATACTGATTCTGTCCGCATGGTCCCACATCTGCTCAGAACCTTTTGCCTGGGCAAGCACCACGCCAATCTCAGTGCTGCTGCTTCTTCACTTTTTCCGTAGTCTTACTCTAGATTTCTCAGGAAAGAGTCAGAATCCAAAAGTCAGCCCGCTGTACCCTCCTCTCCCTGTGCAGAGAAGAGGGGAGAAATACACCCTAATCCCTCCTTTGGAGCCCTGGCATGTAGGGCCCCAGGCATCAAAATCCCCCTCACAAAACCCACTCTTTTAAATTTTGAAGCCTGTTTTCCTTTATGTCTTTGAAGTAAGCAAAATGTTTCAAGAGTTTCATAATTGGTTTCTAGATACACACTTGGAAATTCTATACAAAGTCTATGACATTTCTTTAGGTATTCCAGACAAGGTTTTTTTCATTTCCTGGTGCCCTAAATGAAACATTCACTTGAACATCTTTAACAGAGTGAATGCTAAATACACATTACTGTTTTCTATATGCTCAGTTGCTAGTGTCTGACTATACAACCCTATGGACAGTAGTCCACTAGGCTCTGGAGATTTCCATGAATGAAAACTAGAGTGGGTTGTCATTTCCTTCTCCAGGGGATCTTCCTGACCCAGGGATCTGCATCTCCTGCATTGGCAGGTGGATTCTTTACCACTGAGCTACCTGGGAAGCCTATATATATATATGTGTGTCTGTGTGTGTGTCTGTGTGTGTAGAGTTGTTATTTAATCACTAAGTTGTGTCCAACTTTTTGCAACCCCATGGACTATAGCCCACCAGTCTCCTGTGTCCATGGAATTTCCCAGAAAGAATACCAGAGTCGGTTGCCATTTCCTTATCAAGGGGATCTTCCCCATCCAGGGGTCAAACCCATGTCTCCTGCATTAGATGGTGGCTTTTTTACACTGAACCACCAGGGAACCCTCATATAAATCAACTGAAATACACTTCCCTTTAATTTTCTTCTAGTCTTTACTGCATGTATGTCTTAAGCCAATGACCACTATGCAATATTGCCTTCCATTTTTTAGCTATCTTTCCTTGATAACACATACTGAGTGTCAGGAATTCTCATTGAACCAAAGGCCACACAAGTAAAGGAGTGAATACGGTCATGATGATTCCTTAGAAAAGTCATCATTGCTTCACCCTTGCTCTTATAACTTTCTGGAATTAGTGAATAAAAAAATGCAGGAGAGTGAAAAATAGAAGATGTAAACCTCAGAAAAATGGTGGCTTGGAGATGGATGAGAGCTAAATTAAAGCAGCTGTTTATTGGGTCCATTAGCCAGGGAGCAGGACGTGACAATTCAGGGAACAGTAGGAACACTGGAGTTTCCAGGAGAAATCTGAAAGCAGATGGCAAGTGCATGAATCAGTGAAGGCAAAGCTCTCTGCAGAGTGGCAATGCTCACAAGGGCAGGGTGGCAAGCAGGCTCTCTCTGGGACTCAGGCAAAGAAAGGCAAGCGGTGGGCAGAAGAGGCCAGGAAGCAGGAGCAGCGGCAGGGCAGCAGGACTTGATTTACAAACTGCTGACCTAGCACACGGCCAGCGTTTAGAGGGCGATGCACTAGGTCAGTGCGGGGAGTTCCAGTCTCTTTGACATTGCTTTGCTCTGAGCCTTTTGCCATCTCTAGGTTTCTCTTTCCACATTTGTAAGTAAAAAATTTAAAAAATGATGCAAATATTCTCTAAGAACCTGTTTTCCAACTTTTGTGAAATATCATCTTGCTTTTGTGGGATGATGCTAAGAAAGATATTTTCTATTTTCACCTCAGTATATTTCTAGTATTCCATTCACCTGGATTCAGCAGATCACTCTCCTTTTTTAAAATTAAGAAGGAGGAGGGGGGATAAGAAGAAGCAAAGAATGGAAGGATGGAAAGAAGGGAAGGAGGAAGGGAAGGAGGACAGGAGGGATGGTTTAAAAGGCCACCACTCATATTTTAATGTGATATTGCTCAATCCAATTGTTTTCCTATCACTCCTCATTTGAAATCAATTACATTGAGGGACTGGGCTGTGGATTAGAGGCAATTTGAGAGTATGCTGTACTTTGAAAAGTGGGAAAGATTTTGGTGAGTTAATCAGTGAGAAGCTTAGGGCCGTATTCATTTCTTCTTTCTTTATAGAAACCTGTTTTGAGCACTCTAAGCTCTAAGGGTTCAGCTGAGTTTAGAGCAGAAGAATGGGAGAGGATGGAACAGCTGAAAAGCATTAGCCTCAGAGGCATTGTGGATTTTAATGTAATTAAAGAAGAGTGATAGCTTGAAAGTGCGATTACAGGGAAAGATGAGTGCTGCCCTCCCCACTTCTCTACCCCATCTTTTTCCCTCCATTCATTCATTCTGCAAACATTTACTGAGACTCTATTATAAGTAGGGTCAATATACTCAACGTATTGTTGAGACCCTACTATATAACAGCACAGTGCCAGGGATAAAACATTTGAGTAAGAAGAAGTCCCTGCCCCTTGCGGAGCCTTCATTCTAGTAGAATAGACAAACATTAAGCCACTGAACACATAGTTACTTATTTAACAGTGTGGTGAAGGAGAAACACTAGGTGCTAAGAAGATATACAGTGGGGTGACTTGAACTAACCTGGAGCATCAGAAAAGGCTTTTCTGAGGAAGTGGCTTGAGTTGAGCTCTGCAGAATGAAGAAGAGTTAATTGGATGGAGACATGCGGAGGAGAGAAGTAGGCAGAGAAGGTGCTAACAGAGAAAGCAGAAGTGTTCCAGAGAGAAGGAAAGGAGCTTGCTGTCACAGAGGGGTGGGAAAGTCGGCCAGAGGCACACTATTCCTGGGGAGAGGTGATTCTCAGATGAGGAGAGAAAGCAGGTACAGAAGGCTCAAGTGTGCACTCGAGACCCAGTGTTAGCCTGCCCCTCCCGCCTCTGTTCCCACAGGAGACACTTCTCCATGGAGCTGACTTTACTGATACCTCCTCCAGGTTGCCCTCCCCAAATCCCCGTGCCCTGGGGCTATCAAGTTCCTCCTCTATACTTCCCTCTGCTCCTCTCCTTCCTACATAGCCATCAGACTGTGTTCTCCACTCAGCTGTGTGGCTTTTGGACAGACTAGATGTCCTTTATCTCTGTGTCCCCAGCACCTGGCCCAGAAACCTACACCAAGTACTTCTGCAAGGAATGGCAGTGTGGTAGCTCTTTGACTTCTGACACAAAACTTACAGGTAGAAGGGCTCTTGGGCTTTATCTTGTTCAGTGTCCTCATTTTACCAATGAAAAAGCTGAGGTGCAGAGAACCAAAACCAGTCACTCAAGGTCTTGTACCTGATAGGTGGCAAAGCCAAAATTAGAACACCAGTCAGCCTCATCCTGGCCCATTGCTTTCTCCTGCATCTTCACCTGTTGATAAAGTTATCACTAAGTAATGTAAACATCTCCTGTAATTGGTGTGCACAGGCAATCAAAAAAAGGTATATTTACCCAAGTGTGCATCCATACAGCCTATGCCTACTGAATGTCTCCTGTGGATCAGGCCCTGTGCCCAGGCTAGAAATTGAGAGTTCAGGAGCACGAAGTGTCCACTTCACAGTGTGGTCAGCGCCTATACACCCGAAACGAACAGAATATTGTGAATCAACTATGCAAAGCAACACTGTCGTTCAGTTGTGTCTAACTCTTTGTGACCCTATGGACTATAGCCCACCAGGCTCCTCTGTCCATAGGATTCTCCAGGCAAGAATACTGGAGTGGGTTGCCATTTCCTTCCCCGGGGCATCTTCCCGACCCAGGGATCAAACCCATGTCTCTTCCATCACCTGCACTGGCAGGTAGGTTCTTTACCACTAGTGCCAGCTGGGAAGCTATACTTCAATTAAAAATAACTATGTGTGTATTTGTGCCAGCGTGCCCTGGAGTGTGTCCTGGGGTGCAGTGTGGGTCTAGGATCTCAGTATAGGATAGAGTTATGTTCAGATCCTGGCCCTGTTACTTCCCAACTGTGTCATAAAACCTCTCTGGGCCTCGGTTTCTTTCCTATAAAATGGAGAGAACAGTCCCCGTGTTCAAAGGCCATTGTGAGAAGAATAAGATATGTGCACAGATGGGATCCTGGATCCCTGATTATTATTGCTAAAATCTAAGGCTTGGTCCCAATGTTGTTATTACCAAGTTCTAATGCTCCTGGCAGCTCCAAAGAGTTTTTCACTTGAAGCCTGGATAATGTGGCAGCACCACAGGTAGTCTGCAGTGCTTCTCCACTCTCTGGACAGAAAAGGACAGAATCAAGAGGGACATCCTCATGCAACAATCACAGTCTCTGTGACTTCCACCCCTTGGGGCACCTCCAGCTGAGACTGGCGGGCTGGGCACTTGATTTGCCTAGCTGAGTGCTGGATGTCTGTGGATACTCTGTGCCATGGGGGAAGGAAGGATGATGCCATCTGTCAGAAACCATACTGGGCAGAAGCCAGCTGTGACTGTTTCAGTTTCTCATAGAAAGAAGTGTTTTATGGCCCAGCCAGGCAGCTGGGATCAGATTTTAAGGTCCTCCTAAGTCAAAGTTGCTTCCTGTTGCACAAACTCCTTGATGAAGAGTTAGATTTTAGTAGAAAGAAATAAAGTGAATTAGGTAATGAATTACTATAACGCGGGGCTTTTATCCCTCACCCTTCTTTTCCTATATGTTAAAACTTTGAGTTGTTCATCTTGGTATGAATCAATTTCTGAACTTTGCTCAGGAAAATGTTTGACTCACCAGAAAGGGGAAGGATAAGCGAGTATTAGATCCCATAGGGGCAGGAAATAGAGGAGGTTGCAATGAAAAGCAGACTGAGAAGGGGGCAGCATGTTACAAAAGGATGAGGCCTGCGCTCTGGGCACACTTGGGGCTCTATGTCTGGCTCTGTCAGTTGCTGCCTGAGTGACTGGGGATTAATGCTTTCACCTCTCTTTGAGCCTCAGTTTCTGCATCTTTAAAACTGTGGGAGTTTAACTGTATCACATATAAGAACTTTTCTTCTGATAGCCTATGAGATTTGAGGTAAACTCTGAAGTCATCATAATTTTACTTAGACTTTGCTCTGCTTATACCTAACTTTGAGTCTTCAAATAGTATCAGTTCAGTTCAGTTCAGTCACTCAGTTGTGTCTGACTCTTTGCGACCCTGTGAATCGCAGCACACCAGGCCTCCCTGTCTGTCACTAACTCCCGGAGTCTACTCAAACCCATGTCCATCGAGTCAGTGTATATGAGTTAATCAATTGACAGTTGATGGGTGGATGGATGGATGGATAGATAGGAGAAAGGAAAATCTCTGCTCAGCTTTCAAATCTCAGCTTAAGCATCACCTGCCCTGTGAAGACTTCTGTGATCTCACCCTAATTGAGATCCCTCTCCCCTTAGCTGTCCAACTTAACTGTCCTCTCACTCCTCTCTTCTTAGCTGGCCATCCCATGCCCACTCTGGGCTTCCCTTCATTCTGGCATTTGCTGTGCAGTTGCCTTGACTGCCTCTGCGTGCCACACCGTGAGCTCACTAAGGCATGAAGTGAAGTGAAGTGAAGTGAAGTTGCTCAGTCAGGTCTGACTCTTTGCGACCCCATGGACTGCAGCCTCCCAGGCTCCTCCACCCATGGGATTTTCCAGGCAAGAATACTGGAGTGGGTTGCCATTTCCTTCTCCAAGGCATACTAGTGCTTTATTTGCCTTTGTGTCCTCAATGACCATCACAGGATCTGGCATATGGGATTGTGCAGGCAGGAACTATTGACTATCGCTCCCCATTCTGGGTAGGAAGCTAGGCCCAATGCCACCCAACTCTTCTAGCCCACCCAACTCTTTGTTGTCCCATTGGTCTGTGCCTCTGAATAGCTGTATGAATCCAAGATTTCTCTGACCCTCAGTCCATCCTCCATCAGGGCTAAACACATACACACACACACACACACACACACACACACAGCCAACTCAGACTCCTGTAAAGATTTGTGCTTCCCTATATTTGAGCTATGATCACCCCATGCTATTTGTTTCCTGAGAGCTGCTCTAGGGCAGGGACCACATCTTATTCATGTAGCTTTGGCACATGTCACAGCATCATGAGCAGAGTATGTGTGAGCAAATGTTACTGAATCTTGGAGCATGTCTTAATGAGAGTATATGTGGGGGTGTGAGGAGAATCAAATTGCTTCATAATGGAACCAAAATACCTTTAAATAGCTGCTGCTGTCCTGAGACATATGTGCTCATCACCTTTCTGTGAGCAGTTCAGTGTCTTTGACATAATCTTGTTAATTTCATTTGGGGGAACAAAAGTAGAGATAACCAAAAACACTTGCAGCTGTCATAGAGCAAGATATTGATTTATCAGTCTATGATTCTTCTGTTTGTTTATTGTTTGCCTCCCACCACACACACACACACACACACACACACACTAAGCTTTAAGCTCTATGGGAACATGGACCTCATCAGTCTTTTTTCCATTGATTCCCCAACACCTACCACAGCATTGTGCACACAGGAGATTCTCTATATGGGTTTGTTGAATATACAAGCGTAAATGTGGTACTCTTAAAATTCCATGAAATACAGTGAGACTGGCTTCCATATTCTCACATATTTTTTTTTCATAAGCAGAGGAAATAATTAAGATAAAGAGGAAGTGGTGATGCTTGGATAATTGGTTTAAAATTAAAGGATTAGGGACTTCCCTGGTGGTCCAATGTCTAAGACTCCATGCTCCTAAAGTAGGGGGCCCAGGTTCAGACCCTGGTCGGGGAACTCCCACATGCCACAACTAAATATCCTGCATGCTAGAACTAAGACCCAGTGCAGCCAAATAAGTAAGTAAATAAATATTTAAATAAATAAAAGAAAATGAAAGGATCATAACATCCAGGAAAAATTCAGATATCTAATAGGAATATTCATATCTAATACCATCTACTTACAGGTTTGTGGAATGTAAATTCTTTATATACGTAAGCTTCCATCCTTACAAAAGCTTGGCCAGTTAATTAATAGTCTCCCCATTTTACCCATATGGAAATCAAGGCTAACATAGGTTAAGTAATTTGCTCAAGGTTGCCCAGCAATTAGAAAATGATGGAGCTGAATTCAAATCTGACTTGAATATAATCCTAATTTTTTCCCACCACTCTTCTACCCTCTATCTACACATCAAATTTTTACTCATTGACCGTGTCTTGGGCTTTGTTCTCAATTCTAGGAATACAACGTTCAATTGGGACACTACCTCTGATATAAGAGAAAGATTTAGGAAAGTGAGGAGGAAGCTGACATTTGCTGAACATCTACTTATATGCCAAATACTATTCTAAGTTCTTTATCCAAATAATCCTCACAATAGTCCTTTAACAGGTTTATTGCTATCCTACTTAATTTATGAGGAATATGAAAGTTTGAGAGATTATGTCATGTGCCCAGGGTCACTTAGCAATTGAGCTGTGAATCTGGAACCCAAGTCCAGAGCAATCAGGCTCTAAAGTCATGCTCTTCACAATGCCAGAGTACCCTAACACAGCTAATTCAGCATCTGATTCTAAGACTTCTGAAGGTTCTAAGACTGCAATGAGTCCTTTAATAGCGGAAGGCATCTCCTCAGTATCTCTTTCCCTGACACAAAGACTTACTTTTCCACTGGCAAAGGGCAGGGAATTTATCACCCCTGGAATTTATAATGGCAAATGTATCAGATTTCTGTATGTGACTATGTCTGTTAACATAACTGCTTAGTTTACAAATATGCCTTGTCAGTTTTATATAACAGTGATCTGCTTGTCACCAGGAGTCTCAAGCAGACACCTGTAGGAACAAGAGAAAAAGGCACTGAACAGTGGGATGCAGCAGATCCAGAGACATCATTTTTCTTCTGGCTACTCCTCCCTTCTCCTTGTAAGGGTCTTGGCATTATAGGATGGATACAGCGTACTATTTAGATTTAGCCAGGTGCATGCATGCTCAGTTGAGTCCAACTCTTTGAGACCCTGTGGACTGTAGCCTGCTAGGCTCCTCTGTTCATGGGATTCTCCAGGCTAAAATACTGGAGTGGATTGCCATTTTCTCCTCTAGGGGATCTTCCTAACCCAGGGATCAAACCCGTGTCCATGTCTGCTATGTCTTCTGCATTGCAAGCAGTTTCTCTACCACTTGAGCCACTGGGGAAACCCAGAATCAGAAAGATTTCACTTCAAATCCCCATTTTGTCATCTCTAAGGGTGTATGACTTTGAGCAAGGATAAAACAACTTTGTGTATTGTTATGAGGATTAAATGAGATAACGTGAACAAATCCAATGGCATGAGTTTCAGCATCCTGTTAATACCTCTGAGGTCACATGAACATTATTAGCTGCATTTCTATAGCTCAATGCCCCTGCCCTGTTTTAGTAGGAAATCCAGTGTTGTACACTGTTCCTCTAACTCAGAGAGTTTCTTCAAAGAGTCTTACAAGTATTTGTACACTGTTCCTAGTTATCACTTGACCATACAAGCTGCGCTGGGATATCATGGTTCTAGCTCTCAGTCTAGTTAGGAGGTGCTTGCTTCTAGGCTGGAACTTATTCCTTTGAATACTGTGTTTATTATTGCCTTTATCTGCAGAGCTGGAAATCTATGACTTGTGGAAGTGAAAGTGAAATGCCAATCCTGTAGCCCAATGCCAGAAATTAACTCCACACAGAATAATACTCCCATGAAGTCTCTCTGTTATGTTCATTTCAGGGATATCCCAGGGCAAACACCTTGGGTTCTGAAGTGTTAACTGAATTTAGTGATCTACCTCTTTTAATTCACTCACAGAGTTATTAATCCAGAGCATCTACTCAATCTGCTGTTGGCTTTTCTAGGAGCCACCTCTGCCATCTGACATTCCAGGCCCTTGGCTGCTTCTTAATTCTGGGTTCTTCCTTACTTTTGGATAAGTTCTCTGTGAAGCCTTCTATTGATCCTCTGCAGTAACTTCATCAGCCTCCCTCGTTTATTCTCCCCTTTCTCTGCCTATCTCCTTCCCTCCATATATATATATGTATATATATGTATATGTATGTATGTGTATACACACACACACACCTGTCTCAATTTATCAGCTATGTCTGTGTACTTGTCAGAATTCCTGAAAAAGGGCTCAAATTTGGGTTTTGTTTTTCCCACCTCAAAAGTTCTTTGTAGCTCTGTCTGCACTTACCACTTATTGCTTTCTAAGCTAGAAAGGATAATTGAATCCAAGACCCGAAATAACCAATAGTTAAGAGCCAAGTGACCTTTTGTGTGCCTTCTATTCAAAACGTGTAACTGGCATGCAACTGCTAAGTGTAACTCTTGAGGGCAGAGGAAAGAGGCAGGTTTCCCAGATTCGCTCATCACAAGCACCTTCCCCAGGTCAGGTTCCATCAAGCCTTGCTCCCTATTACATGGTAAGTACCCTGCCCAGTGTCTGGCCCCTAAAAGGTGTTTAATAAATGCAACCAATTCTCATTCCCCTAAAAGCTACTTGGAGGCTCCAGGAAGTGCTTTCCTTTCTGTTAACTCAACTAGAGGTAGAAAAAGTATCTTTCTCTGGACTGCTCACTACCACTTACTAATGGTGCACTTTGAGCACATCACTTGAACTCTGATTGTCAATTTCCTCAGCTCTTCAATGGGAATCAGCAACCTTTGTCCTGCTTACCTCCCAGAGACTTTATAATTATCAAGGCACATGCTTAGAAAACTGTAGCAATACTAGGACAAGATTTCCCAACCTCAGTGCTATTGACATTTTCAGTTCAGTTCAGTCGCTCAGTCGTGTCCAACTCTTTGCGACCCCATGAACCGCAGCACACCAGGCCTCCCTGTCCATCACCAACTCCCAGAGTCCACCTAAACCCATGTCCATTGAGTCAGTGATACCATCCAACCATCTTATCCTCTGTTGTCCCCTTCTCTTCGTACCCTCAATCTTTCCCAGCATTGACATTTTAGGCTAGAAAATATTTGGTGAGGAGCGCTGTCCTGTGCTTTGTAGGTTTAGTAGCATCATGGCCTCTACTAGATGCTTGTAGCACCTTCTCCCTAGTTGTGACAGCTAGAAATTTCTCCAGATATTGTCAAATGTCCCCTAGGGGTTAAAATTCTCTCTGGTTGAGACCCGCTGGTCAGGGCATTTTTATTAATATTGTTGTTGTTTTTGTTGTTGAATTTAAATTCAAAGCAGAGTGTTCCTCTGAAGAACAAGAGCTGACTTGAAGGCGCAGTGGGGCCCCTTCTTGTCTGTGTGAAGAGGGAAGAGACAAGCCTAAACGGTACCACGAGGCTAGTTTGCTTGACCTTGGCTGCATCTCTTTTGGGTCAGGGATAGGAAGATGGTTGAAGGGCAGACAGTGTGCAACTCCTCCTAATCTCCCAAGATCAGATCAACAAGCTGCCTAATCTGTGCAGAGCCCCTGTCTTCCTTCCCCCTCCTGGAGGCCCCGTTCTTGAGCTTTTAATTTGTTTTCACAGCAGTTTGAACAAATTGAATTTGTTAATTAAAGTGGTAAAATGAAATGCTGAGCATTATTGACTAGATGCTAATGCCATTAACGGGACAGAAGGAGAGGGACCCAGGCTGTCAATCGACACACAAATCAGATCAGCAGAGGCCACAGTACAGGCAGCGCCTGAAGGCTGAAGGGACAGACCTATTTATGTGTTATGTGATTTCATCTTTATCAGTCGGGATCTGTAATTGCCAAGACATTCTTTTAGCAAGCAGTTAACTCCTTTGTGCCAGGACTTGTTCTTTGTGCTAAGGATACTGGTGAGTCACACAAAATCCCACCCTCAGGAATCTGAGTGTCTGATGAGGGGAAAACAGAAATGTCACTCTAGCACGACTGAGGGGCTTGAGTTCTGGCTCTGGAGTCAAGAGGTCTGGAGCTCAAGTCCGAACTTGGCCTTTGAGAGTTAGGATAAGTGATTAAGCCTTCAGTTTCTTTTTCTGTAAAATGGGGATGATGATAACAGTACCTATTTCATAGGGCTTCCATGGGGATTAAATGTGCTAACTCAGGTAAAATACTTAACACAGTCCATGACACAGGGTAATAGTAAGAACCATTTGATATTTATTAACAAATATTAGTATAGTATAAAGTTAAACAGATTGGGGGACAGTAGAGGAGAGAGGAGGCTTCCCTGGTGGCTCAGTGGTAAAGAGCCCCTCTGCCAATGCAGGAGATGGGCTTGATCCCTGGGTCAGGAAGATCCCCTAGAGAAGGAAATGGCAACCCACTCCAGTATCCTTGCCTGGGAAATCCCACAGACAGAGGAGCCTGGTGGGCTACAGTCCAGGGGTCACAAAGAGTCGGACATCACTGAGCAGCTGAGCATAAGCACCAGCATGAGAGAAAAAAAAAGGGTTAGATCTGCTGTGGAGAGATTAAGGAGCCTTTGAATGTGACATTTGGAGTTTGGCATTCCAGATGGAGAAATGGGAGAAGGACTTCAGAGAGGAATACATGCAAGATTATGCACAAAGACAAATGCCCAATTTAGCTTGGAATGGTAGAAGTCTGTGGGGACAGCCAGCAGCTAGGTTTGAATGACACCCTAATCTCATTCTCACCTCGGCCTTCAAGCTGCTGGGTGCCCTACTTGGACTACGCCCCCACTCCTTCTTTTTTTCATTCTCAGCTTAAATGTCACCTCCTCAGAGAAGCTATCCCCAAATACCCATTTTAAATTAGCTCATCCTGTTCTCTAATAGAACCCGGAGTTTCCCCTTTACAGAACTTATTATAATTTATAATTACTTATTTTATCTGCTTGTTTACTTAATTAAGCTCTGTCTCTCACCAGGCTATGACTTTATTATGGGAGAGACCATGTTTGTTTGTTTTTTCCACTGGATCATCAGTTCCCAGCATAATACAGAGTCTGGCATATACAGACCTTAGTATTTGTTGAATGGATGATTGAGTCATGTACCAAAAATAGGCAGTAAGGCATAAGTGCTTTGACTTGCATAAAACCTACTCATTTTGGTCAATGATAAATACATATTGATGAATCGTTTGTTAATCAAAAAAGGAGCTAATAATTGTTGAGCACCTACTATGAGCCTTTAATGCATTATTAATGCACTTTAAATGTATTATTTCTTTTTTTATTCTTTTTTTTTCCATTTATTTTTATTAGTTGGAGGCTAATTACTTTACAATATTGTAGTGGTTTTTGCCATACATTGACATGAATCAGCCATGGATTTATATGTGTTCCCCATCCTGAACCCCCCTCCCACCTTCCTCCCCATCCCATCCATCTGGGTCATCCCAGTGCACCAGCCCCGAGCACTTGTCTCATGCATCCAACCTGGGCTGGTGATCTGTTTCACACTTGATAATATACATGTTTCAATGCTGTTCTGTCAGATCATCCCACCCTCGCCTTCTCCCATAGAGTCCAAAAGTCAGTTCTATACATCTGTGTCTCTTTTTCTGTCTTACATATAGGGTTATCGTTACCATCTTTCTACATTCCATATATATGCATTAGTATACTGTATTGGTGTTTGTCTTTCTGGCTTATCTCACTCTGTATAATGGGCTCCGGTTTCATCCATCTCATTAGAACTGATTCAAATGAATTATTTTTAATGACTGAGTAATATTCCATGGTGTATATCTACCATAGCTTCCTTATCCATTCGTCTGCTGATGGGCATCTAGATTGCTTCCATGTCCTGGCTATTATAAACAGTGCTGCAATGAACATTGGGGTGCACGTGTCTCTTTCAATTCTGGTTTCCTCAGTGTGTGTGCCCAGGAGTGGGATTGCAGGGTAGTATGGCAGTTCTATTTCCAGTTTTTTTAAGGAATCTCCACACTGTTCTCCATAGTGGCTGTACTACTTTGCATTCCCACCAACAGTGTAAGAGGGTTCCCTTTTCTCCACACCCTCTCCAGCATTTATTGCTTGTAGACTTTTGGATAGCAGCCATCCTGACTGGCGTGTAATGGTACCTCATTGTGGTTTTGATTTGCATTTCTCTAATAATGAGTGATGTTGAGCACCTTTTCATGTGTTTGTTAGCCATCTGTATGTCTTCTTTGGAGAAATGTCTGTTTAGTTCTTTGGCCCATTTTTTGATTGGGTCATTTATTTTTCTGGAATTGAGCTTCAGGAGTTGCTTGTATATTTTTGAGATTAATCCTCTGTCTGTTTCTTCATTTGCTATTATTTTCTCCCAATCTGAAGGCTGTCTTTTCACCTTGCTTATAGTTTCCTTTGTTGTGCAAAAGCTTTTAAGTTTAATTCAGTCCCATTTGTTTAGTTTTGCTTTTATTTCCAATATTCTGGGAGGTGGGTCATAGAGGATCTTGCTGTGATTTATGTCGGAGAGTGTTTTGCCTATGTTCTCCTCTAGGAGTTTTATAGTTTCTGGTCTTACATTTAGATCTTTAATCCATTTTGAGTTTATTTTTGTGTATGGTGTTAGAAAGTGTTCTAGTTTCATTCTTTTACAAGTGGTTGACCAGTTATCCCAGCACCACTTGTTAAAGAGGTTGTCTTTTTTCCATTGGATATTCTTGCCTCCTTTGTCAAAGATAAGGTGTCCATAACTTTGTGGATTTATCTCTGGACTTTCTATTTTGTTCCGTTGATCTATATTTCTGTCTTTGTGCCAGTACCATACTGTCTTGATGACTGTGGCTTTGTAGTAGAGTCTGAAGTCAGGCAGGTTGATTCCTCCAGTTCCATTCTTCTTTCTCAAGATTGCTTTGGCTATTCAAGGTTTTTTGTATTTCCATACAAATTGTGAAATTATTTGTTCTAGTTCTGTGAAGAATACTGTTGGTAGCTTGATAGGGATTGCACTGAATCTATAGATTGCTTTCGGTAGTATACTCATTTTCACAATATGGATTCTTCCAATCCATGAACACAGTATATTTCTCCATATATTTGTGTCCTCTTTGATTTTTTTCATCAGTGTTTTATAGTTTTCAAAGTATAGGTCTTTTGTTTCTTTAGGTAGATATACTCCTAAGTATTTTATTCTTTTTGTTGCAATGGTAAATGGTATTGTTTCCTTAATTTCTCTTTCTGTTTTCTCATTGTTAGTGTATAGGAATGCAAGGGATTTCTGTGTGTTAATTTTATATCCTGCAACTTTACTATATTCATTGATTAGCTCTAGTAAGTTTCTGGTAGGGTCTTTAGGATTTTCTACTTAGAGGATCATGTCATCTGCAAACAGTGAGAGTTTTACTTCTTCTTTTCCTTTCTGGATTCCTTTTATTTCTTTTTCTGCTCTGATTGCTGTGGCCAAAACTTCCAAAACCATGTTGAATAGTAGTGGTGAGAGTGGGCACCCTTGTCTTGTTCCTGATTTTAGGGGAAATGCTTTCAGTTTTTCACCATTGAGGATAATGTTTGCTGTGGGTTTGTCATATATAGCTTTTATTGTGTTGAGGTATGTTCCTTCTATTCCTGCTTTCTGGAGAGTTTTTATCCAGGTGCTCTACACAATCAGAGAAACTTCTCTAGTAACAAACTATAGAAATGATCCCTGAAAGTATAGTCTTAAATGCATTATTTCTAACTCTTCCAATAACCTTAGCAAGTAGATATTATAGTCTCAATTTTAAGCATGAGGAAACTGAGACTCAGATAAGTTAGGTTACTTGCCCAAAGGCACCATGCTAAGTGGGAGCAGTGCAATTAAAACCCAGGTGTGTTTGCCTTCCACACCAGTGCTTTAGAAAGCCTAAAGGTCAAGAAATGTCACCAAACCCTTGGCAGCTGGGACCATGAGAGGGCTAAGAGGTAGGAAGGGGTGCCAAGGTGGGCCAGAGGGCCGTGGGAAAATAGTTTTGTATACAAAATTTTAGCAGGGAATTTTTAAAACCTCTCTTCCAGTTCAGGAATGGTTCTTAGAAAAATGAAAAAAAATTAAAACTCTGTTTACAAATAGCTGGGTTCATATGGACAAATTCTTGGTTGTGGTTACTAAAATATTACTTTTAGTCATTTGCACTGAAGTTCCTTATAACACAATGTGTTTTGAGCCTCCTGGATGAAATCAAAAGCTGATCCTTAAACACTTGAGATTGAAATCTGAATGAAGAGCTAATCAAAGATGCAACACCATATCTGCTGCTTACTTGTGACAACTGAAGAACCGCTGAAGGAAGAAGAGGGAGTGACAGCTAGTGGATATGGGGTTTTGGTGGGAGGGGTTGATTAAAATGTTCTATAACTGAATGTGGTGAAAATGAAAGTGCAAGTCTGTCAGTCGTGTCTGACTGTTTGCAACCCTATGGACTATATAGTCCATGGAATTCTCCAGGTCAGAATACTGGAGTGGGTAGCCTTTCCCTTCTCCAGGGGATCTTCCCAACCCAGTGATCTAACCCAGGTATCCCGCATTGCAGGCAGATTCTTTACCAGCTGAGCCACAAGGGAAACCCAAGAATACTGGAGTGGGTAGCCTATCCCTTCTCCAGCAGATCTTCCTGACCCAAGAATTGAACTGGGGTCTCCTGCATTGCAGGCAGATTCTTTACCAACTGATCTATCAGGGAATGTGGTGATGGCTGTTTAAATCTGTGATTGTATTAAAAATCATTCACTCACCATGTAATTGTATTCATACACCATGAATTGTATGGTATGTGAAATATATCTCAAAAAATCTGTGATACTATTTTAAAAGAAAAAAAAAAATGTCACCAGGAAACCAAAAACCCAAGGTCCTGAGGACTGTGGAAGATGACAACAGTGATTGTGAAGGGCCCAGTTCCATTCCTGGTTGGGGAAATGATATCCACATCCTGAGTGGTGCAACCAAAAACAAAACAAGCAAAAACAACAAAGAGTACAAAGCTCTACCCAGATGTAAAAGATGCTAGGTTTTGTAGTCATCATTAAGGGACAGTCCCAACAACCCATGATTCTAAGTCAGAGTGGATTTCCCAAGTTTTCCCATAAATTTGCTGAGGAACCTTGGGAAAGTCACTTAAGCTGAGACTCAGTTTCCTCATATATAAGTGTTGTGTGCCCTTAGCATGGTTTTCTGAGAATATAGTAAGATGGATAAAGGAAGAAGTTCTTTGCAAACAAACTATAAATGTCTCTTCACTCTTATTTGCAAATAAAAGACTGGGATGATTCATTCTTACCCCAGTAGCCAAGAATTTGTCATAGCCAGATTGGGTGTTGGCTACTACAACACCAGCAAGTTCTTGAGGACTCAAAGCTGCTTCAGTGTTAGAATTACACACCAAAGTGCAGTTCTCTCAAACTGTGTTGGGCTGAGGGAACTGTAAGGGCCCGTTGGGCCTGACACTCAAACAGCACTCTTACCACAAACCTGCCTCTAGCTGGCTTTTCATGGCTCTTTGGGGCTCGGATAAGATCTCTGCGAAGCTTAGCCAGGCCTGTGGATTGTTATCATAGAGGGAGACTTCCCAAAAGAGCATCCTAAGGAGAGGAAAGATATTAAGCAACTGTGGAAGGCAAATGCTCCCACTTTACCAGAAGAGAAAGTAGATTTATTCTACTTTTTATAAGACCAGAGAATGTGACTTTACTCCTGGATGTGGGGTTTGAAGAAGTCATTGAATTATTCCTCTACTCTCTATCCACAATCAGACCAACTGAGAGATGGACTCAGGCATCAGGTAAATAACCACTTACAAAAGCTACATTGGAAAACATGGCTGAAATGTGTTGAGTCAATTCAGTTGTGTCTGACTTTTTGCAACCCTATAGACTGTAGCCTGCCATGCTCCTCAGTCCATGGGATTCTCTAGGCAAGAATACTGAAGTGGGTTGCCATTTTCTCCTCCAGGGCATGGCTGAAATGGGTGGCAACAAATACTCCGTCCTAGAAGCCTGTCTGCCTCCCTGGTCACAGGCAGCAAGGGGGCAGAGCACAGAGGGGGTAGAACTAAGTGTGTGCTCTTTGTAGACAGGCTAATTCCAGAGACAGGGAGTACAAGCTGAGCCTCAACTGCTAGTTCACCCACTGTCATCCTTGGATAAGTTGCTCCTACTCCTCTAAGGAGACTCCAGTAAAGTAAAGGATGTGGTAGAGTGGGGTGGGAAGGCAGAATGTTATTCTAGTAGGGCTTCCTCCATGTTGAAACATATCTAGAGCCAATGGGGAGATACTTGGAGTGTTTTAAGCAGGACAATTACAGAGTAAAATTTATAATACATTTTGGAAACAGAACTCTATGAAATGAGTAAGAGATTAATTTGGATCCAAATATAAGGGATATTGGTATAATTTCATGACTTCATAACTGCACAGCAAACTGTAAACCAAAACTGATTAATTAACCCAACACTGCTGACTCATTTGAACTCCCAGAACTTAGTTTGTTCAACATCTTTTTTTGAATGAAGGACCAATTGAAGTTATGAAATAGAAGGTTGGCTTTTAGAGATGAAGTGCAAGACTCAGTGATTTTGATCAGCATACCAGAGGTATGATCATAAAGGGGAAGAGGGAGAAATTTGGCTAACACAAGAGAAGACAGAGTTGAGACCTCAAGAAACTTGGAGCCAAGGACTGAGTAGAACAAAGTGAAATTAAATTTTAGATGCTCAGACTCAGAACTAAGGCAGCGGCCACAGGAGTGGAGAGGACAGGAACTGTCTGAAGGATTCTTTGGAGACTGGTTGTGGGGATAAAGGTGACTAAAGTGTCTTAGAGGACTCCAAAGTTTCCAGCTTAAGGAATCAAGTGGGTGGTGCTGCCCTTTACTGAGACAGGGAACACTAGAGAAGAACATTCTCATTCCTTTCACCTATGTCTAAGGTGAACATATAATTTATCCCACAAATTTCACTTTTCAGAATGAAAGATGGTACCATTAATAATTGCATTGAAACAACAGATATATATATAACACATTCATGCCTACATATATATGTATATGTACTCACCCTACCTTGCTGCCCTGATCAGTGCGTGCTCTGGTTCCTTAATGCAGTCTTTTACTAAGCCCCTGGAAACCTTCTGTTGAGTGACACTCTACCTGGCATGATGACTGAGTGTCCCCAACCCATCCTCTCCTCTCTACTGAAAGCTGTGTCTCTCTGTCAGCCCCCAGACACATACATTATTGAATCATTCAGCCTGGAGTCTCCAGGGATGTGGAAACTATTCTCAATCCTTTACCGTTAGATAAACATTAGGGGAAAGAAAGAGAATTAAACCTTTCTGCAGCTCCCCAGGGGCACTTACCAAAATAGGCTACCTCGTCAAAACAGCATCTAACTAAATGGGTGAGCAACATCAACGAGGGAACCTGGGGCGAGAGGCAAGGGCTCCTGCTGAGAAAGCATCCAGGGGAACCAGGAAGATGCAGATCATCCTGGGATGCAGTCCCAGGCCTGGGACTAAGGAGGGCAGAGCTTAACCAGGGAAAGACCCCACCTGTAAAATATCTGTAGTACTCCCTAGTTTCCCAGTGTCCCATCTGCCAAATACTTTTAATCTTTAGCAGAAGTCTGAGAGGGAGGCAGAAGTAATTACTAACCCTATTTAATGATACTGGAAACTGGTCAGAGCTATAGTAACTTGCCTGTGGTCACACAGGGCTGCCTCTTATTAGTACACAAGGCTAGTTGTAGGAATAGGGTTCTCTAAACTCAGGAAGATGTGGGTGACACTTTGGGGAAGAGGGAGTATACTCACAAGAGTCAAGACTGATGGATAAAAGCTATAGTAAGCAGATTCCAGTTTAATAAAGAAAGAAGATATCTGTCTACTAGATTGATATGGGCTGTCACGTAAGGTAGTGAACTCCCTGTCCCTGGAGGAGTTTAAGCAGAGGTTGGATAACAGTTATATTTTAGAAGAAATTCTCTGTGTTAAACAAGAGGTTAAACTAATGATCTCTAAGATTTTCTATTTTCTAAATATTTATTGAACATCTACCATATGTACACATATACATATATAAATATGCATATATTTTATTTTTGGAACAACCTTGCAAAGTAGAGATTCTGTTTAACTCTGTTTACTAGAAAGAATAACTTTGACTCAGAGGTGGTAATACACAGAATTTTTGGTGCTCGTTCAGTCCTTTCTTTAAAGTAAATCACATAAATCTTTTGTTTAAAGTAGTAAAGAGGAGAAAAGGTAAGTCTTTTTCTGGCATGTAAGATTACTAAATGTTGTTTTTAAAGCTTCTCTGTGTGTTCATATTTATGTGTTTCTTTGGACTGCAGTGAAACATTGTTTTGGGTTTTTTGTGGGGGCTTTTTGTGAAGGAGCCCTGGGAGGCTTAAAAAAAATTACCTGAAGAATTTTACCTCTAGAAAAACACTCATTAAAAAGGTTCACAGCAGAAAATAGCAGAAAAGTAACCTTTGTCATTTCTTGCCACAGCTAAGAAATTCTTACAGTTTTACAAGGGTCACTCTGTGCCATGCTTGGCACAGACTTTTCAAAAATACTCTTAAACCAATTCTTGAGATACTTCATTTTTTAACCTGCATTTAGGCTAACTTCTGTACACGGTTTCCCTGGCAACCATGTAATTTCAGGAAACAATGCCTTTCTCTTGGGTCTCATTTCCGGCAAGTATGCAACCAGAAAAAATTTTTTTGTCTTCATAACATTAAAAGAAGATCTGTGATCCTTTGACAGCTGAAGAAATGCTCAGAAATATCATCTCCCTTCTTACAATTCAAGAAGTAACAGCGCTTTTCCATTTCTGAACATTCCCTTTCCATTAATTTAATATAACTCTTTTGTATGTAAAGTCAAAATTTGACTGAAGGAATGCATTTTTTAAGTGTAAGAGAAACATCAGGAATACCGTTTTCTTCCTCAACCCCATGGTCTGTGAAATTACCAAGGTTTAATTGAACTTGCAAAGCTTTTCTTTTGTGGAAGACATACATACCATCCTGTACACCTATCTCTCATCTATGTCCGGGAGTAGCCAAGCATCAGGCAGACAGGAAGGAGGCAGGCAGCCTGGTCGTGCGCTGGTGAAATTTCAGTTACATGCTGCCTTGGGGTAGAGATGGGGAGTACCCCTGAGCCAACAGAGTCAACAGAGCCACTAGAGCTTTGCTTCCCCTGAGCAAAGCCCCTAGAGTCTCCTTCAATGGGAAACCTAAGCTTCCCTTGGACTCATTCCCATAGTCTTTCCTGAAAGGGATGGGCGGATGGGAGTCCGAAGGAGGGGAAGGTATATTTATTCATTCCTTCAATCAGCCAACAAATGGACACATAAACAAATACGTGATGTGGTATCAGATGCTATGAAGAAAAATGCAGTAGAATAAGAGAGAGCAGGATGAAGGCTATTTCGGGGGGATGGACAGGGAAAGCTCTCTAAGTAGGTGACATTTAACAAAGACCTGAATGACGTGAGGGAGTAAGAGGATACATGGGGGGAGGCATATTTGTGTACACTTAGTATCTTGTCTTAGCTGCACAATGGCCCTGTGAAAGCAGAATAATTATTCCCACTTTTATGGATGAAGGAATCTGATTGGCTCCCAAACCTGCCACATTACTGTCTACAGACT